>NC_140175.1:129337604-129450104 GCF_963971535.1 Notolepis coatsorum
TGAGCCGAATCTGGGTTTAACATGATTTGTGGAGCTCCCTCTGGTGTTGTGATCGTGGTATTCACTGACCTTTGGGAAGTATTTTGACATGTACATGGGTACCTTGGTCGTGTAGTGTATCTTGTAGACCAGGCCCATTGCAAGTTGCTGTACTCTGTCGTCTACTCTAAGCCATCCTAGGTTGTCAAAGTGGGCAGGGGTGAGGTGGGTTCTAGGAGTAAGGTCAAGCAGTAGTCTGACCAGTTTGTTTTGAGATGTTTGTAATTTTGTTTTTAGCGCCTTTGAGGTGCTTTGGTACCATGAGGTGCAAGCATAGTCGTAGTACCCTTGTATGAGTGCTCCTGGACGCGTGTATGCTTTACCCAACGCAGTTGTGTTTCCGGGTTCCTCTGATTGGCCACTGACCTATGCTATTACGCCCCCCTTTACACTCTTGCCTGAGACGCGCTGTGAAGTGCCAGCGGGGCAAGGCGGTGGTCTCTCCCCGGCTCCGTGCGCCGCGCTGCTGCCGGCTTGTCTCACATGACTCGGTCCAGCTCCAGCAGCAGCGGCCGTCTTCCGCCTGCGGTATCCTCCCTCCGAGCGTAGCGTAGGAGAGTGACACCGTTCCTATTGTATTTGGCCTGCATAGAAACTGATGGCAAGAACACTCAGGGTGCCACCTTTCATGCAGGACAACAAAGGATCCAAGGGGTGGGGTGGGCTGCCAGTGGTAGTAAATCATAACTTGTTTCAAGAAAACATTTTGAAGTGCTTTATTAACACTTCAGAAATGGTCCTTTCAATTTAAGGTGTTCTATGCAGTTTTAGAAGAGACATATATATATATATATATATATATATATATATATATATATATATATATATATATATATATATATATATATATATATATATATATATATATATATATATATATATATATATATATATATATATATATATATATATATATATATATATATATATATATATTCATAACTGGAAAATTGGGTCCCTGCAACAGGTTTGAAACTAGAATACAATGTCATACAATATCAACCTTGATAGTCTCATTACTTGTGGAATGTGTTATAAGTCTTGTCCACTAGATGTCGACCTTTACACATCAAACAATTTATCTGCAGACCATTCCACCTTCGCTCAATCTCTTCCACAAATACTCATCAGTTAATCAAAGTCTTCTTTCATTTCTGTGTGGAACAGGACTTAATCACTGAGCCTCAATCCAAAGTGCCGGTGGGCAAATCGTCCTCAAAAGGGCCCACATGTGCAGGTTAAGTACAAACTCTTGACTGCCTGTCTCTTGGTGAAAACGTGAACAAAACACATTTCCCAAACCAGAAAAGTAAGACTCAAACCTGTGATGTCAATATCATTCAGAGGATACAATCTACAGCCTCCTAGACTCCACTGCGTACCGACCCACCTGCGAAAGTGGAGGCTTTCCTTTGTCCTCTTTTTCTCTGTCTTCCAGCGCATGATTTGCATAGTATATTGTATATTGTATGGTAACTCAGTTACTTCTATTCTGCATCGAACATTGTACATATGTCTATACTGAACACTGTGACCTCTATTTTTACTTCTATTTTACATGCTATACTATTTTATTTCATACTTATCTTGTCTAGCACAGTCTCTGGAGCGTAACAGTAAGAAGCATTTTGTATAAAAGTATTCTGTACTTCTGTATGACAACTATTAAAGAAACTTGAAACTTGAAACTTGATTTTGTTATGGTTTGTAACCGACCCCAATCACACAACACAAGACAGGTATGAGAGTAAGCCAAGAACTGGGCATTTATTGAAAACAACAGAAAACGGCACTGTCCCTTTAAGGGAGAACACAAATTACAGGAAAACATGAACTTGGGAAAATAGGCACAGTGCCTTTAAGAGGCGAGCTGGCTAAGGGGAAGGCTAAGGGAAGGCTAACGGACAGGCCAGGGCAAGGGAAGCAGGGCAGGAACAGGGAGGACTAGGAGGACTGGACAGGGAGGACTAGGAGGACTAGAAGGACTGGACAGGGAGGACTAGGAGGACTAGAGTGGGGAAACAGGGACAGAGGCCCGCGGAGGCGGGCTGGGGACAGGGAGGACTAGGAGGACAGGACAGGGATGACTAGGAGGACTAGGAGGAACTGGACAGGGACAGAGACAAGGCCTTGGACAGGGCGAGGGCTGGAGCTGCTTACAGGGAGGAGTAGGAGGGCGCAGGCTCGGAGAGCGCATCTGGCGCGGAGGTCTGAGTGGTGCGCGTCTGCTTGGAGTACGCGCCGGTACGGAGGGCGCATCTGGCGCGGAGGTCTGAGTGGTGCGCGTCTGCTTGGAGTACGCGCCGGTACGGAGAGCGCATCTGGCGCGGAGTCTGGATGCGCGTCTGGAGTGCGTCTGGATGCGCGTCTGGGGTGAAGAGCGCGTCTGGCTCGGAGGTCTGGATGCGCGTCTGGAGTCCCGTCTGGGATGCGCGTCTGGATGCGCGTCTGGAGTGAAGAGCGCGTCAGGCTCGGAGGTCTGGATGCGCGTCTGGAGTGCGTCTGGATGCGCGTCTGGGGTGAAGAGCGCGTCTGGCTCGGAGGTCTGGATGCGCGTCTGGATGCGCGTCTGGAGTGAAGAGCGCGTCTGGCTCGGAGGTCTGGATGCGCGTCTGGATGCGCGTCTGGAGTGAAGAGCGCGTCTGCTGCGCGGAGGTCTGAGTGGTGCGCGTCTGCTGCGCGGAGGTCTGAAGTGGAACACTGGAATACCTCCCGTAGAGGATTAGAGAGCGCAGTACAATGTCTCCCTCCAGGCAAACGGCGACAGGTGGCCAAAGCTTGCACCTCGTCTCACGCCGGAGATAAAACAGCATACAGACAGAAACAGAAACTCCCGTAGGAGCCTACAGACAGAGAACCTCCCGAAGGAGCTTGGTGATAGAGATATGATACGGAACGACCCGACAAGGACAGAGGGGAAGAGCGAGGTACTTAAAGCCCACAGGGGTGCTAATTAGAATACACATCAGGTGCGTGATGGTAATTGATACTCGAACAAGAAGTGTGTGTTCGGCACCAGACCAATCAAACACATAATGACAGGTAGTCCAAGGGTGTGGCTGCTGAAGAGCAAACGAGAGTAAACGAACGCGAGGGTGGGGGCTAGTGAAGTGAGGAGACAGGGAATAAAAGGTCAAGGGAAAGGCGAACCTCACAGATTTATCATGCAGACTCCCTTCTTTGTTCTTTATTAAATCTCAGAGAGGTACATGAGGATGGGCACTCAGTGAGTGACACACATAGACACAGTTCTGTGATACTGCCTGCATAGACAATAAGAGCTAGTAGGCAATGCTGGAAACGAGAACCCATGTTTAAAACCCCAAAGTGAAAGGTTGGCTACAGTGACACAAGTAAGGACAATAGGGCACATCTGATTTTTAATTTGGCTGTTCATGCATGTCCATGAGATTGAGAGAGAACTAATTCATATAGTCCTAAATGTAAATGTAAATGTAGTCCTCAACTCTTCTAATATTGACTAATAGCAAACCAACATTTATCATAAAGGAAAAGTTAAATGAGTTTCCTGGTGTAGCACAATGAAGGTATAAAAGACGTGTTGAAAGAACATTGCATGCTCTTTACTAGTGTGTGTGACCTGGTAGATCTATGATATTATTCTTTTGCTTTATTCTGATGTTTTTTTTGTTTGGCTACTGCTCCCTGAGCTTTCTCACTACACACACGTGTCAGGTTTCAAAACGACCGGCCTGCTCCAACTTGAGTTGCTGCTATTGCTGTGTGGAATGTTTCACCACATTGTTTGGGAGAAATAGACTTTAAACGAGCAATTTTGCTCCATAGGAATGAATGATGGAATGTTGAAAACTGTCGAAAACCGATTTAATTTTGTTTTTGCAAGATGTTTTTTTAAATTGCGACATTGGCCTACATTTTGCACCTAGATATAAAAACAAGACATCAAAATGTTGCCACGACTGTCCCCTCAGTCATAAAAGAAATTCATGGAATTGGACATTTCAATAATTTTGTAGCCATTTGTTTGACAGTCACACTCCACCTACACACTAATGGACTCTCCACTCCTTAGAACGCCACAGAGGCCACAATTGTTGAATGAATATAATTGCACATAAAGCTTCATCAACTCCCTCATATTAAATATCTAAGCTTTATCTCTTATGGTTTTGCTTTTATTGTACTCTAAAAAGTGAGAGAAGCGCCGCCTCATTGAAATGCATTGAGGATGGATGTGTGTCTTAAGATTTGAATCAATTAAGGCTGGCAGTGAGGTCACATGCACACAAAAAAAATGACTTAAAGGGACAGACACATGAATGAGCCTCTTACACTTTCACTGGGAAAAACACACACACACAAATAACTGTTTGTCGTAGAGACTTATGGGAGGTGTCAATCAACTCAGTATATAGTTCTACATTAATGGGTCTATATTAACCTCTTAAGCCTTATTTCACATTGCACAAATACATCAATACAGTCCGTATTAAGTGATGTTGTGTTTCTTTTTCAATTGTAGTCAAGAGTAAAGACCCTAACCCTATCAAAACAGCAGTCAAAGTGTATATTTTCAAAAAACAATTATTTAAAAAAAAATTGATTGATTGGATACTTTATTGACACAACAGTAAAAAAAAAACATTTGAAACAACAATGTCAAGCGCTGGTGTCGTAAATTAAATTGATCAAAATGACCCGTATAAGCATTACAGGAGGGATCAAAATCATCTAGCGGTTTCTGGAAAAGGCCATAGGAGAATTCAGTCAAAGGCTAACAGTGCAACCTTTCACCCTTCACCTAGCAGCTATAGGAAAAAGCCCAGAGTACCATAAAAATAAGAACAGATCAAATGGCAAACAAATGAAACCTCTTTCCCCACAACAAAGTGGGATGGAGGGCCCAATACTTAACTTTAAGTCAGGCCTGAAGGCCGGCACCAAAGTTCTGTTTACTTTAGCTAAACAGTCCAAACAGACCTTTCTGTATGAGGGTCGAATTCAGGGACACTTGGGTAAATCATTCGAAAAGGAAACTAGTTCACATCCCCTCTGTAAGGTCACCTTGTAACGAGCCGAAAATAGTCATGTCACTTCCTTATTGGTCAGGGAACCCAGTTCTTTCGTGTTAAGCCAATTAGGAGTCTCCGTTCTGTGACATCACAGGGCAGAGACTCGACCACTGGGCGGGGTTTGGGTGATTCCTATATTTACCACAGATCTGAGACATGGAAGAACGAACGCACGGAGACCAGCAGACCACGTCGACGCACGGAGAGCATCATCTTGAGACGCTGAAAACCTATCCAATCGAGACGGGCTGCAGATGCTGATTAGACATAGAAAAGTTGACAAGAACTTTAAGCTGTTTGGATCTTCCAATAAACGACGGCCAGACTGTCTTTGTACCTTTAGCGCCTGGCTCCGACTCCAAATCATTTATAAGACAATTGAACAGAACGTGTGAGTACAACAGCAGAGATACTATAGAGATCCACTATACGATCCTAAAACTTTAGTAGATAGATTCATTGAAAATACACGTCAATCTGGAGCCGTTTTCCTGAGCTGAAAAATCCACTATACCATCCTTCGAAGACAAGATCTCTCACTGGCAGAGCAACGACGTTTTCAACGACTGTCTACACTCTACACAACGGACATCCAAGCGCCGGCAGAGAGTAAACGGTAAGTTGCAACAGGGGAGATGGGTTTAGAAGGATGGAGTTTGGGCAGCTGTGAATCGTGGGTTGTAACGGAGCGAATGATGACATCAGAGCGGCCGAGATTTGGTTCCAGTTCTCACAAGACTGGTCTGGTTTCGGCCGTTATGATGAAGAGTTAAACGCTGGGGACAGAGGAGGAGACGCGGGCAGTTGGAACAGGACGCAATCATAAATGTAATAGACTAGATTGTGTTCGTTCGGCCGCGTCGTCAAAGAGGTAGTTGCTTTTTCCGTGCCATCATTCGCGGACTTCACTCTTAGAATCGGCACGTATAACGGACGAGTTTAAAAAGACGTTTTCATACAGATCTGTTGTATGGTGGTCCGACGAAATCTGCTTATAGAATTCGCCAATTAGTATGAATTCTTAAGGAGGCATTCGGTCGATTGAGGGAGAGACAAATGGGTCTCCTCAACGGCGCTGGATGTGAAGATTGAGGGGTTGAGAAGAGGGATGATGGGGGAGAAAAGTGACCCTTGATATAAAGCACTTGTGGAAACTGCGCTTATAATAGAATTAAAAGAAAGGCACTTAGAAGCGTTATGAGTTAGTATATAAAGCACTGTTTAGTAGCGGGGCTAATAAAGACCTGTGTAGAAATGTATAAAAATATGGGTAAGGGATGTAAATTGAGATATGCATTAATTCGGTGTGATAGGAGGCTGATGCGCCAGCTTGGCATTAGCGTCGCGGGTTGCGGCGGAGACCATGGTAAGGTTGCCGTTGGGGCCCGTGAGCTAATGTTATGCTGGGAAAGGCTGGATACATGCTAAGCTAGGCTACAAGCTAACGGGTGATGCTGGGAGCCGGTGGAGCTTATAGCATCGTGTCGGGTGGCTGGAAAGCTACCGGGCGGGGCTACATGCTGTATTGAGCTGCCCAGGGCTGAAGGTTATTATAATGTTGGATGAGAGTATGTGAGTGATTGTGGCGTTGTATGAAAGAGAATGGGGATGAGTTGTTTAGGAGGTTAGGAATGAATGAATGAAACAGATAATTTTGTAAACAAATGAAGTCCCGTGACAAAGCCTCGCGTGTTGCTATTCTGGTGTCCAACGAGATCTCAGAATGGCGGACGTGACGTAATTTCGGAGACGACGTCTGCAGGAAGCCGGCCTGCAAGACGAACTACAATTCGGTGCAGGGGATTCTGGGTGTTGGGGTTAAAATTGAGAGGGCACGTGGGCTGGCGTGCTACGTAATGACGCACGTATTGTTAGAGGGTTGGGGGCGCCTCCTGCAGGATGTTTGGGGGTACTGTGGTGCAATAGGGGTGATGTGCGAAAAAATGCAGCAGGGGGCGATATTGTCTTAGAAATTATTATAGCCTCTGTTGTGCCACGGTCCCCTTGTGTGTGCTGTGCGGGGTGCTTTCAAATCTCTCTCGCCCTTGCGTGCTCCCTCATCTCCCTCCCTCCCTCCCTCCCTCCTTCTCTCTCCTCCCCCCCCTCCCTCCCTCCCTCCTCCCTCCCTCCCTCTCCTCTCCTCTCCTCTCCTCTCCTCTCCTCTCCTCTCCTCTCCTCTCCTCTCCTCTCCTCTCCTCTCCTCTCCTCTCCTTTCCCTCCCTCCCTTCCTTCCCTCCCTCCCTCCCTTCCTTTCCTCTCCTCCCTCCCTCCCTCCTTCCCTCTTCTCCCTCCCCCCCCCCTTCCCTCCCTCCTTCCCTCTCCCCCCCCCTCCCTCCCTCCTCCCTCCCTCTCCTCTCCCTCCCTCCCTCCCTCCCTCCCTCCCTCCCTTCCTTCCCTCCCTCCCTTCCTTTCCTCTCCTCCCTCCCTCCCTCCTTCCCTCTCCTCCCTCCCCCCCCCTCCTCCCTCCCTCCCTCCTTCCCTCTCCTCCCTCCCTCCCCCTCCCCTCCTCTCCTCTCCTCTCCCCTCCCTCCCTCCCTCCCTCCTCCCTCCCTCCCTCCCTCCCTCCCTCTCCTCTCCTCTCCTCTCCCTCCCTCCCTCCCTTCCTTCCTTCCCTCCCTCCCTTCCTTTCCTCTCCTCCCTCCCTCCCTCCTTCCCTCTCCTCCCTCCCCCCCCCTCTCCTCCCTCCCTCCCTCCTTCCCTCTCCTCCCTCCCTCCCCCTCCTCTCCTCTCCTCTCCTCTCCTCTCCTCTCCTCTCCTCTCCTCTCCTCTCCTCTCCTCTCCTCTCCTCTCCTCTCCCTCCCTCCCTCCCTCTCTCTCTCCCTCCCTCCCTCCCTCCTCCCTCCCTTCTTCTCCCTTCCTCCTTTCCTTTCCCTCCCTGTCTCCCTCACTTCTCTCCCTCCCTCCGTCTCTCTCTCTCTCCCTTCCAATCTCCCTCACTTCTCTTTCCCTCCCTATGTGGTGCAGTGTGCACAGCAGAGGTGTGGTGATACTGGAAGTTTAGTGTGAACCCCCCCCTCCCCTTCCTACATTGATGCACCCTCCCCTCTTTCCCTAGGTGCCTCTTTCCCCTCCCTTCCTAGTCTCTCGTTCCCTCATTCCCGTTTATACTATGGTGTATGCCCCCCCGCCCCGCTGTAGGATTGAGATATCAGTTCTCTCCATGACGTGGTGTGTGCCCCCGTACAGATGTAGTGCTCTTTTTGCCCCCCCCCCCCCCCCCCCACGCGCTGTTTTCTGCCCTGGCTTTCTTTCCTTATTTCTGGGTCCCTTTTAGGGGGATCCGGTCTGGGGTCTGAGACATTGTAGGCAGGGTCTAGGGTACTAACAAGTATGGATGTTGAATATGGGGATTAATTGATCTATTGAGGTTGACTAATGCTTGACTGATCTGACCAGTGAAAGATGGTGAATGGCCAGACGGTGGAGCGGCGGTCTGCACCACAGGGCTGGTTCGCAAGGACAATCGCGAGAATGAGGGGAACCAGTACGCCATCTACATCATCACCAATGACTCGGGGTGCCCTGGTCCGGTCAAAGAGGCTTATGAGGGAGCTTCAGGAGATCAGACGACTGGGCGGCGGTTTTATTACAGTGGAGTTGGTTGAGGATAATCTGTTCAGCTGGGAGGTTAGGTTGTTTCAGTTAGATGTGGACTCGTTGTTGTGGCAGGACATGAAGGAGACTAAGACGGAGTTTATATTGCTGGGTGTCTCTTTCCCTCAGGATTTCCCGTTCTCTCCGCCCTTCATGCGGGTGCTCGCCCCGCCGTTAGAACATGGTTATGTGAGTAAGGGTGGGGTCATATGTATGGAATTGTTGACACCGAGTGGTTGGTCTAGCGCATACACCATGGAGGCTGTCGTGAGGCAGTTTGCTACTAGCCTAGTGATGGGTCAGAGTCGCATGGTTAGGGGGGGAGAGGGAGCAGAGGGGGTGTCTTTGAGTCAAAAAGAAGCGGAGGCAGCCTTTAAAACACTGGTGAAGACCCATGATAGATTTGGCTGGCGGTCTCCACCAAAATCGGAAGGTTAGGAGGCACCGCCGACCTCCAGTTAGGGATAGGTTGTGTTGTCGTGTTGTGGTATGTGGTGGTATTGTTGTTTCGGCCCCCCCTCGTCGAGTATTTTTCCTCCCTCCCCTCCTTTCCTAGCTCCTTTCCTAGGTACGTCACTCCCTCCCTAGTGGTATACTCCCTCACTAGACGTTCCCTCCCTTCCTGTCTAGCATGACGTACTCTAGTCTTGCCTGGTCTCCTCTCCTCTGGGGGAATTGGGTGTGCTCCCTCCCTCCCGGGCCTTTCCCAGTGTGTGTCCCCATCCCTGGCCCGGGGGCGCCTTCCCACCCCCTCTCTTCCACTCTCCTATTAGGGATATATTGGAGGGTTGGTTAGGGGGGGAATAGAACGGGGTTGTATGTTGTATGGTGAACATGTTGTAATAAGGGATGTTGTTGGTTGTTGTTTGTGGGGCGTTGCAGGAAGAGTGGGAAAACGCGCAGCAGGAGGAGAGAAGCAGGGATAACGCGGAGGAGAGCGGGCCGGTAAAAGGATGGTTGGTTTGTCTAGGCGTGCGGAGTGCGTGTTGGTGTTGGGCACTCTGGTGACGGTGTTCTTGTTATTTACGGCAGGAGTTTTGTATTATTTTTCGCCCCAGCGGCCGGAGCTTATAAATATAGATGTGGACAAGCGGGAATTGCGTGAGCCTCACACGAATGTGTTTATAAAAATAGCAAGGGAAGTGGCGAAAAGTGCGAATAAGTCTGATTGTTATGTGTGCGGCCTAGCACCGGAGTCTGCTGCAGCCGGTTTACCGCTTATGGCACACCCAGTCACTGAGTGTCATAACTCTGTGTTGAGGGGATTTAATTTGCCTTTCCTATGTAAGGGAGTAAGTGAGGGGAGGATGGAGGCGTATCGTAAGGCGGGGTTGCTAGGGGGTGAGACGGGGCAGGCTAGTTTGGATGTTAGGCCTATTCCGGTGGCAGTTAGGCCGGAGGAGTTTACAAGATGTGAGGATGGCGAGAATGGTGTGTATGTGGGCACGCTGGGGAATTGTTTAGGGGGGGTGAGCCTGGGGGCTGCAAAGGTGGCTGCACGGGCTCCCCCAGGTACGTATTGGATTTGTGGTGAGAATGCGTATGCAGCGTTGCCGGCGGGTTGGAAAGGAAGATGTGCGTTGGGGTATCTGGTGCCGGCAATGAGGGTAACGGATGTCTTGCCGACGCACCCTGGGGCGAGGAAGACGCGGGCTGTGAGTGCGGATCGTTTTTTCAGGGTGGCGCTTCCTGCGTATGGGACGTATGCTAATATGAAGGAGATTGATCGTTTGGCTGCATTATTTGAGGACATGTCGGCCACAACAACTAAGGGGTTTAGCCTAGAGAATGAGGAGATGCGGTCGTTGAGATTAATGGAGATGCAGACAAGGGCGGCTATGGATTTTTTGTTGGCAGCTTCGGGGGGTACGTGTGCGTTGATTGGTCAGGAATGCTGCACATATGTGCCCGAAAATGATGAGATAGGGATGCCGGACGTGATAGCACATTTGAGGAACATTACGAGGGATATCCATGACTCTCGGGTGAGTTCATGGGAGGATTGGGGGCAGGAGCAGTTGGGGTATATAGGTTGGGTGATAGTTAAATACGTTCTCTATGCAGTGGTGATATTTGTGATATTGGTTGTGTGTGTGTCGGTGATTAGAGCATGCTTTGGGTATCTGATTAGGACTCTCTGCGCAGCCGGTCCGGCGGTGGAGAAGTCACTCCGCTCGGCGGCACCTGATATGACTAAGATAATGGCGGTAGAGGGGGATGACGAAGGGGGCCGAGCGGAGGTGGGCGTTCCGTTGGTGCCGAGGTACCATGAGTACGCCCTGTCTGTCATTTTTTGATCTGGACTGCTGGACAGTCTGGGTCGATGGGTGGGGGATGGGGTGTGCAGGGGGGTATGGTGCTGGGGGGACGTGCCTGGGGATATTGTAAAAGTAATGTTGTTTTTGTGAATGAGTTTTGTTTCCATAACTAGGTACACGGAAAAGGAATGGGTTGAGAGTTATTAGGTCCCTGGGGTCTGGTGCTGAGTCTGTATGGTTATGCATGACCGTTTAGCAGGGCACTGGGCTTCCTGGGGTTAGTGACAAGGTGGGGTGCCTGGGCGTTAACTACCTTGTACCTGTGGTGAGGTTATCCTGTCCTCTGTGGGGAGTCTGTAATGGACGCTTCGGAAAACAGAGGGTGGGGCCTCGCGGCGTGCAGGGAGTGATGTCGGAAGGTGCGTAAAAACAAATGTTAGTGGACACGTGTCTGAGGAGGACAAATGTCCACTGGGGGGAAGTAGTATTGAAAAATGGAAACAAGATGATTGAATGGAATGTGTAATCAAGATGGTGACACTAATCAAAGAATTTTGTGATTTTTGAGGTGAAACAGAATATTGGAGCGGGACCACAGGGAAAACATCGGAAAGCGGAAAATCAACGAAGGAGGGATCAACATAGAAGCGGAAATAAGGGAGTAGACACCGGAAACGCAAACACCACTGTCAATCACAACATCTCTCAAAAATTTGAAAGAATTGTATGAATTAAGTAAAGGATTATTCATACTGTTGATAAGAGATCTCTCAAAAATTAGATGTGGTATGAATATTAGATAGAAGATATATTCATACTGAAAAAACGGAGTAAAGTGAAATTCCAGTTGAAAAATTAAAAAGAACTGTTGTATTTTGTGCTCTATTTTTTCAGCAGTTCTGCCAGGCAACAAGGGCACCGCAAGTCAGGTAAGACTACAGATCACCAGTGAGAAGGGAAAGAAGAGAATAGACAGGGCTACAAGTACCGTTAGCGGTTGTTCGAGTAGGAGATAGTCACAAAAGCATAGACACCTACACTTAGACAGGGAATACAAAGATCACTCTTGCCTGCTGCCATTAAAAAAAAATAGGACACAGAAAGAGGAATTAAAAACCTCTAGTACATGAGAAGAAGAAACGCATATAGAAAAATGACAAAAGAGGCGAATAAAGATGTGAGTACACCAATTGGTTGGATGGAGGATACCCCGATACAAGTGCTTGCTAAAAATAATCCTTACACAGAGGACAATCCTTACTATGTGGAAAGACTGATTGAATTATCAACCAAATGGAATAAAAGATGGCCAAAAATCACAAAACCCTGGCCTATTGAGGGCTCTTTTGATTTAGAAATAATATCAGATCTGCATGCTCTAATTAGGACATATAGAACGGGGGAGGAAAAAGTGGGCAGTCACAACGAGGAAATGGACAGCAAAGAAGTGGACCCCTGGAATGGCCAGCGTCAGCGGAGTGTTGGCATTGTGGAGAAATCGGACATTTCGCCCGGAACTGTGAAAAAGGATGGCGAAGCCAAGGACCCAGCAGCAGGGGTCGAGGAAATAACAGAGGAGGTGGCCGAAGAGGTTATGGCCGATCCCAGGAGCAGTGGTACGGACCCAACCAATACCAGAACCAAGACCAGATGCAAGACCAGAACCAGCAACAGAACAGGGGCCCAGTGAACCCGTCCAGAGGGCCGGAACAGGAGTTCTGACGAGGCCCAGAGAGTTCAATGGGGGGGTGCCAGCTGTCATTGTCACACTTAAGGGAGGAACCGATAGTGCACGTAGCGGTGAATAATAAATCTGTCAGGATGATGGCAGACACCGGGGCGGCGTACACTGTGGTCCAACCTAAAGATGCGACACACCTGCCCATGTCCAGTCGATATGTACGGACCATTGGATTTGAAGGGATAAAGAAGCTGATTCCAGTGACAGAGCCTGTCACCCTGAAGTACAGAGGCAAAGAGGCGACGGTTTCCATCTTGGTCTCCGACACCGCACCCATTGGCTTACTGGGCAGAGACGGCCTTGGTATGTTGGGGATGAACATTCTATGCACGCCGGATGGTTGTGTGATCGACGTCCCAGAAGACCAATATTATGAAATGATGCAAAGAACAGACCCCCGACCCCCGGAAGTATACTGGTTGGGGAACCTAAGCCAGGAATTGCTCGGACCAGCGTTGGAATGGGAGACCTTCATCACCGCCAATATGCCAGCGGCAAAGAACCCAGAGACACCATACCATTGCACCCTACAGTACTATAAAGATGCGGATGAAAGACAAGCCGAGGAGTGGATGAGAAATCAACCAGAGGAGGTGCAGCTCAACGCCACCAGCATAGTGATGGGCCCCCAAGGAGCAGCAATACGGCTTGCACGGAGCAACTATCTGCAAAAGGAACACGAGATCACAGACAGCGTTCCCCACGTGACGCTAAAAGTGACCGACTCGTGCGACCAACAACACATCGGAAGGATGATGAAAGAGGCAGAAGGAATAAAGTTCGAACAGACGACGGAGAACCGACTCATATGGATAAGCCCGGACAAACGGTTCATCAAGATAATGATTCAAGGCACAGGGATGGGACGTCCCCAGACGGTGCAGCTGTCACAGGAGACAGTAGAAGAAACCCCCCAGAAATTGAGCCTCCAGGAGGAGATGATGGGGGCCATACCGGAAGTGCTGTGGTCAAAACATAGCACCGACATTGGACTGATCAAATCTGCTCAACCAGTGAGGGTGGAGCTTAGACCAGGAGCAACCCTGCCCTGGAAAAGTCAGTACCCACTGAAGGAAAAAGCGGTGGCCGGAATTGAGCCACAAATCAAAGGACTTCTAGAAGCCGGAGTACTACGAAAGACAAAGAGCCCCAAGAGCAACACGCCGTTGCTGCCAGTGGAGAAACCTGACACCTCGTACCGTCTGGTACACGACTTGAGGGCCGTCAATGAGGTTTTAATTGACTATCCCGCCGATGTCCCAGATCCCCACACACTACTGACATTCATCCCGCCGCAAGCTGAGTATTTTATGGTTATAGATTTGTGTAGCGCCTATTTTAGCGTACCTTTGAGCAAAGAGTGCCAGCATTTTTTTGGTTTTACCTATAAGAATGAGCATTATGAGTACACTAGGCTCCCACAGGGATTAAAGCATTCCCCACACATCTTTAACAAGATCTTGAGAGAGGATCTGGACGGGTTGGACCTGAGATTAAAATCCAGAGTCATTCAGTATATGGACGATATTATCTTGTGTGCCGACGATCAGACAACATGTCACAAGGAATCTATCGAACTATTGCAACTACTAGCAGAGAAGGGACACAAGGTGTCTTTGAAAAAATTGCAGTACTGTCAACCTAAAGTAGCATATCTAGGTCAAACGATTTCAAAAGGCCATCGAGCTATTACAGAGGAACATTTGGTGGCTATTAAGAAAGCTCCAAAGCCAGTGACTGTAAGACAGATGATGATGTTTTTGGGAATCGTCGGGTATAGTTCCACTTGGGTGGAGAATTATACAGAACTAGTAGGGCCTTTAAGAGCTATGATAAAAGTTTGCGGAAATGATAAGTTGAGTGCTAAAGTAACCTGGACTGAGGAGGGCCTGAGGGCATTTGAGACCATAAAGACCCGTATGTTAGCTGCCCCGGCCTTGACTTTGCCTGATTATACCAAGCAGTTCATACTGTATGTCTCTTCCTCTTCAGATCAGAGGTATGCATGCGCAGTACTGGCACAAAACACCGGAGTGGGGATCCATCCACAACCAATAGGATACTACTCCATCGCCTATTCAGAGGTGGAAATGGGAATGCCTCCGTGCTACCGAGATTGCGCCGGAGTCTTCCTGATGTACGAGAAAGCTGCAAGTATCATGATGGGGTCAATATTATGGTAGGACATGCGATCCAAAATTTGTTGGAATCTGGAACGATACCCCGTCTGAAAAACTATTACAGGATTTTGGAACAGGAAGATGTTACTTTGACTAGGTGTTCCATAGTGAACCCAGCGCAGACCCTTCCTAAGCCTGAGGATGGAGAACCTCACGACTGTGTGGAGGCCGCTGAGAGGTACTCCAGACTTAGAGCTGACTTGCAGGCTTTCCCGTTTAGCAGTCCTGATTTGGAACTATGGACAGACGGCTCATGTTACAGAGTTGGAGAGGACCTAAAAGCAGGTTACTCTGTAGTAAAATCACAAGGTGATGGGTTTGTCGTAGCAAAGGCCGAAGCCTTGACACAACCCTGTTCAGCTCAGCTGGCGGAACTAGTCGCTCTGACTGAAGCGTGCAAAATGGCAGAAGGCAAGAGCTGTAATATCTACACGGATAGTAGCTACGCACAGAATATCAGTTTTCTCTACGGAGCGGTGTGGAAAGGGCGAGGTTTTAAGAGAGCAGATGGTACCGCCATAAGACACTGTAGTCAGATAACCGATTTGTTGCAAGCAATAATGAAACCCAAACAAATCGCGATTATCAAATGTGCTGCCCATCAGTCTGATGAGTCTAAGGTGACCAGAGGTAACAACATGGCGGATGTTGCTGCCAAGCAAGTGACAGGTGCGGACAGAGCAGGTAAGGTATTGGTTATCACACATGAGGTGGAGTTGGAAGATAAGATTACTTACAAAGATGTTTTGACCTTTCAGGAAGAGGCGAGTCAGGTGGAGAGAAATCTCTGGTCAGCAAGGGGGGCTAGTAGAGATGGGACAGGTTTGTGGCGGAACCATGAAGGACTTGTGGTTGCACCAACTGGCCTGGTCGGACTGCTGATCCAAACTGCGCATGAGTTCTGTCATGCACACCGGAGAGAGGTGAGTAGAAAAATAGAAGAGTATGGGTTTTGGGCGCCAAACCTGCTACGGCAGATTGATTGTGTAATAAGTAGATGTGCAATTTGCTTGAAGAACAATGCACGCAGAGGGATCGTTGAGTCTCCGGGACACATCCCCACCCCAAATGGCCCAATGAGAGAACTTGTGATTGACTATGTAGACATGATAAAACCGATTAACCAAAAAAGGTACATTCTTGTCGTGGTGTGTCGATTTTCAAAGTGGGTGGAGGCTTGCGCGACTAAACATAAGGATGCTGCCTCAGTGGCTAAGTTCTTATGCCGTGAGATAATAAGCCGTTACGGAATTCCCGATAGAATCGCGTCGGATAATGGAAAAGAATTTGTGGACAAAACTGTACGTTTAGTACTCCAACAGATGGGGATAAAACAGCGTTTCGGGTCCGTTTACCACCCTCAGAGCCAGGGGGCTGTGGAACGCATGAACGGGGTACTTAAGAACAAATTGGTTAAGATCTGTCAACACACCGGTCTAAGCTGGCTGAGCGCGTTACCGTTAGCATTGATGGCTTGTAGGTCTAGCGAGATCCGGGGCCTGCGTTTAACTCCGCACAAAATGTTGTTTGGCTGATGTATGGTTGTGCCCGGATTGCGCGCAGCAGGAAAAGGTCCGAGTTTGGATATTCTAGACCACGAGATGCGTGAGTACGTGAAGTACATGTCAAAGCTCCACGGGGCAATCTATGATTATGTCTCTAGTAAACGAGAGACAGAGGAGGAGGAGGATAGGCGGAATGTTCCCCAGATAGTACCAGGGGACTACGTTTATGTTAAAGTGTTCAGACGCAAGTGGTATGGAGCGCGGCGGGAAGGACCGTACGAGGTCGTAAGAGCTACGGAAAGAGCGCTACAGGTAAAAGGATCTTCAATGTGGTTTCACCTTTCGCATTGCGTAAAAGCCCTGCAAGATGGGCAAGAATTGGAATCCGAACCCCTGTTCATTGATCAAGAACAGGAGGAAAGGCACGACGAAGGGGAAAATGAAGACGATTATGGGGAACCAGACAGAGGCGAACATGATGGTCCCTCTAGGGGAAATTAAGGATTTTTGCAGGAGCCAGACAGAGGAGATCATGAATTGGAATTGGAAAATGATGATTTTTCCTCTGTGGATTTTGGCGGAGTACCAACAGCGGAACCAAGGACGCTGGAGGAGAGAGCGATTAGCGCAACTGCAACGAAAGAGAGACGGCCAAAAAGGGTTATCAATAGACCTCAGAGGTTTCAGTGAGGATAACTGGTAGAATTGCAGCTAAGAGGAAATAGACCTCAGAAGGTCTTTTGCGAAGGAGAAATTCAGTGTTTATATGTTTATGGTTTAAGTCTCCTTCGTGTTTTATTAGAACTGTTAGTCTTATATTGGTGTGAGGTAAATCTTTTCTTGCAGAGTCCATTACACAAAATAGACATATTTGGTAATTACATGGATAATGTATAGTCTTAAACGAAATAAACTGAGAATGGTACGATCATCTTTTTGTATAAAGAGACGGACCTAGACTGGATGTCATAATAATAACTGATAAATGTGTATAACTGTGCAAGAAGAAGAGGTAAGTGAAATTTGGGATTTTTTAAACTTTTGGAAATTTTTAGAAATTGTTTATATTTTATGGAAATATTATATCATTTTGATTTTGAAATTTACTGGTTACATAATGAGGGTAGACCCCTCAGAGAAGGGATTGTCGTAAATTAAATTGATCAAAATGACCCGTATAAGCATTACAGGAGGGATCAAAATCATCTAGCGGTTTCTGGAAAAGGCCATAGGAGAATTCAGTCAAAGGCTAACAGTGCAACCTTTCACCCTTCACCTAGCAGCTATAGGAAAAAGCCCAGAGTACCATAAAAATAAGAACAGATCAAATGGCAAACAAATGAAACCTCTTTCCCCACAACAAAGTGGGATGGAGGGCCCAATACTTAACTTTAAGTCAGGCCTGAAGGCCGGCACCAAAGTTCTGTTTACTTTAGCTAAACAGTCCAAACAGACCTTTCTGTATGAGGGTCGAATTCAGGGACACTTGGGTAAATCATTCGAAAAGGAAACTAGTTCACATCCCCTCTGTAAGGTCACCTTGTAACGAGCCGAAAATAGTCATGTCACTTCCTTATTGGTCAGGGAACCCAGTTCTTTCGTGTTAAGCCAATTAGGAGTCTCCGTTCTGTGACATCACGGGGCAGAGACTCGACCACTGGGCGGGGTTTGGGTGATTCCTATATTTACCACAGATCTGAGACATGGAAGAACGAACGCACGGAGACCAGCAGACCACGTCGACGCACGGAGAGCATCATCTTGAGACGCTGAAAACCTATCCAATCGAGACGGGCTGCAGATGCTGATTAGACATAGAAAAGTTGACAAGAACTTTAAGCTGTTTGGATCTTCCAATAAACGACGGCCAGACTGTCTTTGTACCTTTAGCGCCTGGCTCCGACTCCAAATCATTTATAAGACAATTGAACAGAACGTGTGAGTACAACAGCAGAGATACTATAGAGATCCACTATACGATCCTAAAACTTTAGTAGATAGATTCATTGAAAATACACGTCACTGGTCAAATGGATAGGACAGATCAATTCCGTGCACATCAGATAATCCAACGCAGTTTTCAAATCGGTTTATTAGAACTATGATCGAGTGTGTCGAATGCAGCGCTCAAGTCCAAAAGAGGAGACTCTGCCGGCATCAGTATTAACCTGTAATGCACTTTTTTCAGGCTTACCTAATTCAAGCATCAAAAATCTTCAACTCGTGCAAAATGCGGCTGCACGGATACTAACTAGAACTAGAAAATTTGATCACATCACACCAGTTTTGTCCGCCCTACATTGGCTTCCTATCCAAGCCCGCTCTGACTTTAAAGTGCTACTCCTCACCTACAAAATTTTAAATGGGCTTGCACCGCTCTATCTATCTGATCTCATCTCCCGATACTCGCCCGCTCGTGCTCTGCGCTCACAAAATGCGGGGCTTCTATCGACCCCTAGGGTTAAAAAGAAATCCGCCGGCCACAGAGCCTTTGTCTACCGCGCTCCCTACCTGTGGAACAAATTACCTGCCGTCATCAGGGGCGCCTGCTCTGTCGAAGCTTTTAAATCCCTGCTTAAGACTCATCTTTTCTCTCTCTCCTTCAACCTACCTTGATCTCACCTGGTCGGGGACTGACCTTTAGATTAATCTGTGTAGTTTAGTTATGGTACAGGGTACTACATGGTACCACTGGGTAGTTTACTATAGGGTAGTTTAGTTAGGGTACAGGGTACTACATGGTACCACAGAGTACTACTTGGTACTGCATGGCATTACAGGGTACTACATGGCTTACACAGCTTTACATGGCACTACAGGGTACTACATGGCACCACAGGGTACTACATGGCACTACAGGGTACTACAGGATACTACGGGGTACTACATAGCACTATGGGGTACTATAGGGTACTACATGGCACTACGGGGTACTACATGGCACTACAGGGTACTACATGTCTGCTCCTTTGCAGCACCACAAACATGGGAACTCTCTAACTCTCCCCCCCCCCCCCCCCTCTCCCCCCCCCCCCCCCCCTCTCCCTCCCCCTTCTCTCTGAGTACCCGTCTCCTGGCGCTGACCAAGGTGATGGATGCCTCGGGGTCTTGGCCAAGCTTGTAGTGACTGCTCTACATGCACCTCCGAGGCATTGGATCAGTTATTCACCGCCGTCTGTCCGTGGTCCTGTCAACTGATTAACAGACTGTTAACAGATTAACAGTCAACGCGGTTTCATTGCTGGGTTAAGTACTTCTATTCTATTCACATAATACGCTTACTTCATATATCTACTCCATTCACATATATGCCTACCACTTGTATCTATTGCTATGTCCGCCTACTACAATCTCATGAGCTGTCTAACGCCTGTCCCGTCTCCCTGTCTTCCTATGACTTGCTGTCCTGGAGTGTTGACCGGAGTGTTGGACGTCCCGTGACGAAGGCCGGGAGATTGCGACCCCCTCTGCGTGCCCCCCTGTCTTCGGAGGTTTCGTAGTGGTGACCGGAGTGCCGGATGTCCCGCGATGATGTCGGGGAGTTCGCGACCCTCTCTGTGCCACCCCCCCCTTCCCCCCTGTCTCCGGCTGTCCCTGAGCAACGACCGGAGTGTTGAATGTCCCGTGACTAAGACGGGGAGGACGTGACCCTCTTGCGCCGCCCCTGTGCTTCAAATAGATCCGCTATCAACTCTATCTTTAATTTTTCAAAATGTACAGTTGCTATTGCATGCACTCATCTGTGTTTCACCACACACATGAGTGCATGCTTACCAACTGTCCGTCTGCAACACTACTATCACCGACATCTAAGAAGGGAGATCCCCCCTTGAACGGCCCTTCTAAGGTTTCTCTCCTCCACATTGCCTGTGGAGCTTTTTTCCCTATTGTTAGGTTTTAGTGAGTTTTTCCTTTCCTTACCTTCGCGTGGGGTATGTCTGGGAGTGCTTGCATTCTTTCATTTATTTGCATTCATCTAAAAAATGTTTGGACCCTATGGTGTTCTTGTTCTGTTCTTGACTTATTGTTATGTTGTCTTCTTGACTTGTTTAAAGAAGACCTGTACGGCCCATGGGGACATTAACGTGTGTTGTCGGGCCCTATAAATAAATTTGATTTATGATTTGATTTGATCAGTATTAACCCTGTCACTACCACACTACAGAACGTTAACCCTTTGTCGTGTGGCAGTGAAAGGGTTAACCTTCTATATTGTCGCAGTGAAAGGGTTAACCCTTTGGTAGTGTGGTAGTGAACATGGGAAATAATTGCGACAGCGCTGCTGTAAACACTGGGAATAACCTCGGTTGCTATGCCCACACGCAACCGCAAAACTTCACCCTGGCCACCGGGTGAAGCACAACAGGTTTTCGGACATATGGAGCCCATTCATTGACTATCTGAAGGACAAATAACTGCATTCTGCAGAGACTCAGGGGTTGTCCACACGAGCGCTGGATTTAATATAACCATGATTGTATGTGCGCAGTTGCACTGTTCGGCCACACACAACCGGGGATTTGCTACACTACAACCGCGGTCTTGAAAACCGGTGGCCAGGGTGAAGTTTTGCGGTTGCGTGTGGGCATAGCAACGAGGTTATTCCCAGTGTTTACAGCAGCGCTGCCGCAATTATTTCCCATGTTCACGGCAGACCGCGGGGTAGAGAGAGCAGAGCCAGCTACACCAGTGTTTACAGCAGAGCTGTCCCAAGTAGCGTTATATGAAAATGATTGTAACAAACTGTTGTTCGAAACGTATCGTCTGTGTTGAAGAGTGTTGTGATCGACTGATGTCTGTTACTTGTCGCATTCCTGACCTGATGCTCAGAGTAAACATGTAGCTGCGGCTAAACTAAACTCATGTGTTGTCAAGTTATTGTTATAAGGAACCGAGTCCAGACTGCATCCCCTTAACAATTGTGTGTATTGAGCCGTATTGTATTGTACCCATTCTGCAATGTGTTAAATAACGTTTTGCATCCATTCATAGTGGTAACGTTACCACATTACGTTAGCATTTAAGCTATATACTATACATCAGGGGCGTCATTTTGGTATGGCAAGGTATGGCACTCGCCATACTTTGGTCGGCGGCCTGTGAAAAAATTATATAATTTGCGTGACGCAGTGTATTCATCCGCAATGTTGATCTCTGTCATGTTAGTAGTACACCCTACCACCACCCAGCCTGTAGATGGCACTGCCGCGCTGTAGTTGAACGCCAGGTAGAGGTGGATGCTCTTTATTTAATAATAAACAACCAAGCGACTGACTACTAACGTTAACGCCGGAGCCTTCGCTGCCTAAACGTTTTCTAAAACCGTGTCCGAATTTCTGGTGGGGTTAAATTTAACAAACTGTATAAACGCCATAATACTGTTGATTCAAAATTCAAATTAATTAAGTCCATGTTATGTTGTGTCAATAAGAACACGTTCTATATGTTATTTTAGTGAAGCATGTTTTGATATTGTCAATCATCTCACTTTTACTAGGTGACTAACTCAAATGAAAATATGCCGCCAGAAAGAAAAAAAATAAGGGAAATGGACATACGGTTGGTTTACTACTTACATATACACATGTATTTGTCTCCTTTGTTCATTAATGTTACCTAAATGTCATATAAGTGAATTGTATAGAAACAACTCACCAAAAGTGACTATTGCAGAACTGATTTGACAAAAAAAATTACCCCTTGACCCCCCCCCCCCCCCCCTCCCTCCCCCTTGCCATACCTTGCCTTTTACTGAAATGACGCCACTGCTATACATAGATATAGCCATTCACATTAGCATGTAGCTAACAACACCGGCGGTCTTTTGTGAGACTAAACTATCCGCTCTTGGTCGTAAATTGTGTTGCTGATGGTTTTGTTTCATCAACAAATGAGAGGCAGAACACACAGTGAATGTATCCGTTTGTTTATTGCACTTTTATTTGCAGTTTCTTTCTTTGCTGAAAAATATATCCTCCGTTGGCAAAATGACATTTAAAGATGGCGACAAAACAGGAAGTGCAGTGAGCGTTCTACCTTTTCTGATTGGTTGAAATGGCCTTCATGTCTGAACAACATCGCCTCCTACTGCTTTGACATTGTACTACATGTATCGGTTTGCTGGTTTTCCAGCCGGCGTGAGTACGCAGTTATACACGGTTGTTCACCTGTTGTTCACCTGTGTGGACGGAGTTTTATTTTTTTCAAACTTCGGTTATATTAAATCCAGCGCTCGTGTGGACAGGGCCTCACCCCCACCCGTGTATATCTCATGTTTGACCTGCACCTTGTAACACCTGGCTATACAACACACTGTAATGCTTTGAGTTAAGTCACACTGTTATTTTATTTTCCTGTCTGGCAGTCTTTTTCGTTTTTTCGTTTTGTTATGTCTGTTTATTTTTGTTCTGTCTCCTCCTTTTTGTTTGTCTGTTCTTGTCTATAGTAAACTGAGAAATAAAGTATTAAAAAAAAACATGGCTGCTCACTTCAGTCATGTCTCATGGCATGAGGCTAGGCCTGGTGTGATTTTGTAACCTTGACTTTGACAATATTGCATTTGTTTATTGGCCTTTGTATTTGTGAAACTGCCTTTGTGTGTGTATGGCCACAGAGAGAGCAGTGATAGTTTTAGGTTGTTTTGTTATGTTTTCCATTCTTGTATATTCTAATGTGTGTTATTTTCCTCTTTTTCAGGAAGCACGGATGGGGTGAGCTGCCATTTCATTTGGATATTATTTTCTCCTGTTTTGGTTAGGTAAGGGTAGTTTAGGTAATGTCATTTATTTGACCATAGATTAGGTTGGTTTATTTGGAGAATAGTGGTGTTTGTTTGTTGTTTTGGCCTTGGCTCACCCTTGAGCTACATGTGCTTCCTTTGCATTTATCAATAAATATCACTGTGTTTACAAACCTGGTCCATCATTTCTATCAACCAGCATTTATGTTACAGCCCTTTACCCTTAGACCCACAGGGGTCGTAACAGTAACGCTAGCCCCTTTCGTGACTGTGATGCATGCCAACAGGGTTTGGACAAGTCCCTGTTGGCGTGCATCACAGCGTTACATAATAAACAAGACTACATTAGGCTACTCGTAAATTGGCTAACCTATTTTGTTTACTCTGGAGTTCAGGTCATATGAACAGGTCTATGACCAAAGAAAAGAGCATAAACATTTCTTCATTGTTTAGCCACAGTTTCTATAGGCTACTATCACCAAGCCTTTCACCCCAGGCATTACAGAGCACTGCTCGATCTAGCTAGCTAACGTTATAATATCAAGATGCAAACCGAATTTGCCTGGTGCCATTACCTTTCCTTTATTCTACTGTATTTCAATAATTGTATCTAATATGGTATTGTTTTCATATGCCGTTGAATGTGTTGGATCAGCTATAATGCATTGCATTCCAAATATATTGCCTTCATGTATGTATTATGATTAATAATTAGTGCCGTCAGTCGATAATTTTTTTTTTAATCTAATTAATTACAGGATTTTAAATTAATTAATCAAATTAATCGCATTTGAATCGCATAACCATTTTAGGCCTGATATTTTATCATGTGTAAATGTTTATTTTACGTTCTTATGGAATGAATGAGATAAAAAAAAAATTATAATAATTTTATAAATTGTTTTATTTTCTTTTAATACATTTTGAGTTTGCTGCTTTGCTGAATTAAACCAACAACCAACCAAGGAGACATTTACTCTGACCTGTTGTCCAAGAATACTTCTCTTCCCATGGAACTATTTCTTCTTATGAAATCTACAACAATAGCAACATAAGGATAGCAATAGAATGATAGCAACCCACGGGGTCATCCATCAGCCAATCAACATGCAGACCACCCACGGGGTCATCCATCAGCCAATCAACATGCAGACCACCCACAGGGTCATCCATCAGCCAATCAACATGCAGACCACCCACAGGGTCATCCATCAGCCAATCAACATGCAGACCACCCACGGGGTCATCCATCAGCCAATCAACATGCAGACCACCCACGGGGTCATCCATCAGCCAATCAACATGCAGACCACCCACGGGGTCATCCATCAGCCAATCAACATGCAGACCACCCACGGGGTCATCCATCAGCCAATCAACATGCAGACCACCCACGGGGTCATCCATCAGCCAATCAACATGCAGACCACCCACGGGGTCATCCATCAGCCAATCAACATGCAGACCACCCACGGGGTCATCCATCAGCCAATCAACATGCAGACCACCCACGGGGTCATCCATCAGCCAATCAACATGCAGACCACCCACAGGGTCATCCATCAGCCAAGTTGTCAACTGGGGAGGTAAATGATTCTTAACTAGGGATGTTCGATGTTGGCTTTTTTACCGATATACCGACATTGTCCAACTCTTAATTTCCCGATACCGATATCAAACGATACCGATATATGCGGGGTCCCCCCCCCCCAAAAAAACGGAATAATTTCAGGTAATTAACATTATTGTTGTGGAATTAACACAACATTATGCATACTTTTGACAATAAATAAAATAAGAATTTGTTCTTATTTGCTTGCCTGGGTAAATAAAGGTAAAATAAATGTAAAAAAAAAATTTAATAAAAAGATTATTATTATTATTATTTTTTTAACAATACCGATATTTTCCGATATTACATTTTAATGCCAATATCGGCCGATAATATCGGTAGGCCGATAATATCGGACAACCCTATTTTTTAACCCTTTCACTACCACACTACAGACGGTTAACCCTTTGGTAGTGTGGTAGTGATGGGTTAACTAGGACAGTTTGGCATGGCCACATGTTTTCCCACTGTCTCTAGAGTCTAAAGCCATAATATGTGTGGTTCCAAAAGAGATGGTTTGCCCTCTTTTGGCTGGTCCTTTTCTTTTTCTCTTGGTGGTGAACTAGGCTATCATGTTCGAGAAAATGGGCATGTAGTAGAAAAAGTGTCCAGTCACCAAACACAAAACGTGTCACCACCAGGGAGGAAGGCAAAGAAGTGAGAAAAGAGGTTTGTATGCAACACATTGTGAAAATTACATCCAGAACCGTCCACATGTTCAGCAGATGTTTTCCCCCCTAAAAGGAACCACTTATTTTGCAGCCATGAGGCAATATGTTGACCGAATCTCGGTCGTTAAAGAACCCAGGACGCCTATCGTAAAGAGTAGGGGGTTCCCCGACGTTCCTGGCCAAATTCCCAATCAGGTCTCTGACATCAAGGCCACCTAATCATCTCTTCCCCTTAATTGGCTGATATCAATCCCTGTCTGCTGAGCCGTTCAGCCATTGTGTATAGTGTGATGTGTGCCTGGTGCAGGGGTGCAGTCGTAATATGGGCGGAGGCCAAACGGTATCCTATTATTATGCAAAGTCTAGGCACTTATCACCTAGACTTTGCATAATAATAGGATGCGCGCACTTCGAAGCCCAAATGCCGTTTGACCGCGGTTGCCCAGCACCGCACCACTGGCCTGGTGCCAGTGTATGGTAGTCATTGTGTAGTGTGATGTGTGTCTGGTGCCAGTGTATGGTAGTCATTGTGTAGTGTGATGTGTGTCTGGTGCCAGTGTATGGTAGTCATTGTGTAGTGTGACGTGTGTCTGGTGCCAGTGTATGGTAGTCATTGTGTAGTGTGATGTGTGTCTGGTGCCAGTGTATGGTAGTCATTGTGTAGTGTGATGTGTGCCTGGTGCCAGTGTATGGTAGTCATTGTGTAGTGTGTTGTGTGTCTGGTGCCAGTGTATGGTAGTCATTATGTAGTGTGATGTGTGCCTGGTGCCAGTGTATGGTAGTCATTGTGTAGTGTCTTGTGTGTCTGGTGCCAGTGTATGGTAGTCATTATGTAGTGTGATGTGTGCCTGGTGCCAGTGTATGGTAGTCATTGTGTAGTGTGATGTGTGTCTGGTGCCAGTGTATGGTAGTCATTGTGTAGTGTGACGTGTGTCTGGTGCCAGTGTATGGTAGTCATTGTGTAGTGTGATGTGTGTCTGGTGCCAGTGTATGGTAGTCATTGTGTAGTGTGATGCATGTGTGCCTGGTGCCAGTGTATGGTAGTCATTGTGTAGTGTGTTGTGTGTCTGGTGCCAGTGTATGGTAGTCATTATGTAGTGTGATGTGTGCCTGGTGCCAGTGTATGGTAGTCATTGTGTAGTGTCTTGTGTGTCTGGTGCCAGTGTATGGTAGTCATTATGTAGTGTGATGTGTGCCTGGTGCCAGTGTATGGTAGTCATTGTGTAGTGTCTTGTGTGTCTGGTGCCAGTGTATGGTAGTCATTATGTAGTGTGATATGTGCCTGGTGCCAGTATATGGTAGTCATTGTGTAGTGTGACGTGTGCCTGGTGCCAGTGTATGGTAGTCATTGTGTAGTGTGATGTGTGTCTGGTGCCAGTGTATGGTAGTCATTGTGTAGTGTGTTGTGTGTCTGGTGCCAGTGTATGGTAGTCATTGTGTAGTGTGATGTGTGTCTGGTGCCAGTGTATGGTAGTCATTGTATAGTGTCTTGTGTGTCTGGTGCCAGTGTATGGTAGTCATTATGTAGTGTGATGTGTGCCTGGTGCCAGTGTATGGTAGTCATTGTGTAGTGTGACGTGTGTCTGGTGCCAGTGTAGTCATTTCATTGTGTAGTGTGATGTGTGTCTGGTGCCAGTGTATGGTAGTCATTGTGTAGTGTGTTGTGTGTCTGGTGCCAGTGTATGGTAGTCATTGTGTAGTGTGATGTGTGTCTGGTGCCAGTGTATGGTAGTCATTGTGTAGTGTGTTGTGTGCCTGGTGCCAGTGTATGGTAGTCATTGTGTAGTGTGTTGTGTGTCTGGTGCCAGTGTATGGTAGTCATTGTGTAGTGTGATGTGTGCCTGGTGCCAGTGTATGGTAGTCATTATGTAGTGTGATGTGTGCCTGGTGCCAGTGTATGGTAGTCATTGTGTATTGTCTTGTGTGTCTGGTGCCAGTGTATGGTAGTCATTATGTAGTGTGATGTGTGCCTGGTGCCAGTGTATGGTAGTCATTGTGTAGTGTGATGTGTGCCTGGTGCCAGTGTATGGTAGTCATTGTGTAGTGTCTTGTGTGTCTGGTGCCAGTGTATGGTAGTCATTGTGTAGTGTGTTGTGTGTCTGGTGCCAGTGTATGGTAGTCATTGTGTAGTGTGTTGTGTGTCTGGTGCCAGTGTATGGTAGTCATTGTGTAGTGTGTTGTGTGTCTGGTGCCAGTGTATGGTAGTCATTGTGTAGTGTGTTGTGTGTCTGGTGCCAGTGTATGGTAGTCATTGTGTAGTGTGTTGTGTGTCTGGTGCCAGTGTATGGTAGTCATTGTGTAGTGTGTTGTGTGTCTGGTGCCAGTGTATGGTAGTCATTGAGCCTGCGTGGCCCAAGGTTGGGTGCTACCAGTGGTGGTGAAGGAGGCAATTTCCACCCTACATTGTGGGGGGAGCTTTGAGTGTCTAGAAAAGCGCTATATAAATGTAATGAATTATTATTATTATGTTGTCCATCAGTGTAATTGCATCGTTGGTCTGCAATCACGATACACACGTTTTTTTCTTCTTCAAATGTATTAATAGAAAAACAAATTAGTGACTCAATGCTGAAAATTGTGAATCACATGTTCTTCCAGCACGAGGACGAGGACGAGGACGAGGACGCACAAACCAGGGTTCCCACAGACATTGCAAAAGGAAATTCAAGGACTTTCACATACTTTTCCAATCACTATTTTTCATTTTAAAAGAGCATTTAAAATGATACAATTCACTTTTTTTTTATTGAAAGAAAATCGGATCCAATATTTATGGCTTAAAACCAATTTCCGACAATTCGTTAAATTTTTTTCTTTTTAATGTAGTCTCACACCTTACACTTTACACCTACCCTCAGCCACCTGTACAAAAGATTATAAATACAAAAAGTGTGAGACATGAACTGAATTGTATTATATTATAATTGCATGTTCTATTCTATATTCTATTCTAAATAGCTTAATCTTCACTAATGATGAATTTATCTTTATATTTAGGTAATAGGGAGGTATATTAAAAACAACACGATGAGTGAAGTCTGGTCTTTACTAATTTTAAACCATGCATTCGGAGCGTGCTCTGCTGGACAAACTGATGACGACATTTATAAATGTCCCCAAGCATTTGACTCTGCATCATGTTCTGTAAAAGAAAGTTGTAATATTGGCACCTATCAGCCAACATATTGGCCGATACCGATATGTCTGATTAATCGGTCTTGCTCTACTGTCTGTATAGGTTTCCAATGTAATCAAGCCTGCTTCTTATTTTAAATACACAACTCACATTCATGCACATTATGATGGCACACTAAACACAGAAAACATAATATGATTGATTACGTAAAAGCACCACACAGTCGTCGCATAATGGTTAACACAAGGTCTCTCTACATGTGCCCACTCGGTACACCGAATTGGATTCACGTTTTGCCGAAAATGATCCTGTTTTTATTAAAAATCTATATCTAACAATCGCAGTCAACACTTTTCAAAACGGTGCTCAGAGCGATGGGACAAATGAAATCCCTACAAACGGCTTCCAACGCGTGCTCTGAAGAGAAGCACCTCACGCAGATATTCCAGCTGAGAGAGAGAGAGGGGTGTGAAAAGACAAAAGGCTAAAAACGATTTAGACGTGGAGAGAGGAGAGAGAAAAACAGACACGGCAGCTGTGTTCCCGCTGACATACGGTGCTGCTGCACTGCCCTGGAAGGTCAGAGTCACATTGAGGCTGTGAGCCATGGCCCCTGTGGCTAATCTCAAGTTCACCTCCTCAACCATAGCCTTATGTTAGTTATCAAGCTCATGTTTTTTTTTACTTTTCTTCTGTACTATAAATGTATTGCCTATATTTATGTCTTCTACTATTACCCTGCCCATACTTGTACCTGTGCACCCCCCCCATGCTGCTTTGATGCCTGCATTTCCCCTAAGGGGATCAATAAAGGAATATCTTATCATCTCCACACATGACTAGAGTGTGAGTTGTGTGTGTGTGTGTGCGTGTGTGTGTGTGTGTGTGTGTGTGTGTGTGTGTGTGTGTGTGTGTGTGTGTGTGTGTAGGTGTGTGTGTGTGTGTGTGTGTGTATGTGTGTGTGTGTGTGTGTGTGTGTGTGTGTGTGTGTGTGTGAGAGTAAACCTTACAAACCTAGAGCCTATAGAAAATGGCATTTCTTCCAGAGATGTACCCTGACTAACTGCATGCCTGTCTGCTCTGTTGTGTGGTTTTGGCTCTGTCTGTGAGTGACTTTGGATTTTTGCCTAAATTATTTTGTACCTCCGTCTGATTGATTGACTACGGTTTACGGACTTTGGACTGAACTGGCAAAATAAAGTTGTTGATTTCTTTTTTCATACTCCTGCCTCCGTTCTTTGATGCTGCATTCCAGTTCTTCCTCCTCTTGGAAGAAGTAAACATCATCGGTGAGTCAATTTGTTACTAGACGATTCCATTCGACAGGGTTTCGACAATATGGATTCTCCAAGGCTCGGGGCGGGGGGCCACTTGGACCAGATTCAAGTCATACTTTTTTTTTTACTCAGAGATAAGCAGGGTATTTAGCACAGCATTCTTTATAGCACATCCACCAAAATCCTCCATAAACTACAATACGTCCAAAACTCCGCTGTTCGCATGTTCACCTCCACCCGCAGCTCCGACCACAGGCCAGGTCTTGCTCGAAAAAGAGATCTTTGATCTCAAGTGACTACCTGGTAAAATAAAGGTTAAAAAAAAATATATATATATATCCGGCCCGGGGGGGGGGGGGGGGGGGGGGGCGACAGGGCCTTCGCTGAAGCTGCCCCCACCCTCTGGAACGCCCTTCCCAACCATATCCGTCATGCTGACACTCTTTCATCGTTCAAACAAGCCCTCAAAACCCACCTTTTTACCCTTGCTTTCAACCCATGAACTTTTTGACCCCAACAACATGAACAACCCATTTTTGTTTTCTCTATCTTAAACTGTAATGCAGTGTATTGTTTTGTTTTGTATTATGTATGTATTGTATGATGTATTATTATTGTCTATTTAAAACTGAATCAAACCATAAACAAGGTGGCCTGTTGGGTTGTTAGATCCTAATGTGAAAAACTGTGATTTTATATGTCTGCACTTTATGTGTTCATTTTATGTCTTTTTTCTGTTGTGAAGCACTTTGAGCTGCAGTTTCTGTATGAAAGGTGCTATACAAATACAGTTTATTATATTATTATTATTATTTTTTTCTCCCATCCCAATTCCAGTGTGCCAATTCTCCCCTCCCCTGTCTTGAACGTTGCTCGCATATGCCCCCCACTGGCCGGTTGTAGGGAGGATAGAAGCCTTGCATCACGTGTCCCCTCCGATACACGAGGAGGCAGCCTGTCACATCTTTTCACCTGCCAGCGCGGACTCTCATTGGCGAGGAGTAACGTGTGGGAGGCTCACACTACTACCCCCGCCATTTCCTGTCTCTGCTGTGCAGGCGTCCCCCAACCGACCTGTAGGAGTCGCTGTCCACAACGTCCAGATTACCACCCATCGACTTCCAGTGATGGGCAGTAGCTTGCTACAAGTAGCGACGCTACATAGCTTAACTACAATTCTCAGTAGCGTGCTGGTAGCTCGCTACTTTTTAACCAGGGTAGCGATCTCTGTAGCGGAGCTATTTATAGAACGAAGTAGTAACGTAGCGACGAGAAACGTTACACGCTACTTTCGGGAGAGACAGTCTAGACTAGAAGATCTGCGAGGAGAAAAAAAAACTCCCCGTAAAAAACCCACTATGATTGGTTGGTTTGTTTAGATATGAGTGACGACTCATGATTGGGTATGGTAGACCAAAACATTACGGGTAGGCCAATCAGAGGCAGGATAGGGCGGGACTCCAGCCGCAAAGCAGGAAGTGAAAATCAAAACACAGACGTATTGAATGAATGCAATTTAACGGATTACATGAAATGAACCAGTCTGCGCGAAATGGCAGAGGGGTTCGATGGCATTGATGAAGATGATGATGTCAATAACAACAATGACTCTCCATGGCCCTATCTGGGACACATGTATGAGTTTGACTGAAAAAACTGCTAAAACATATGCTGCTCTCTCAACACGTCCAGCACTAACTTGAGGACAGTCAGGTGAGCTGATGAAAATCAACTGTTCCAAAACAGCACACAAGTCAGTACACTTTGTCAACAGCTTTAACTAAGATAGCTGCTATCATGATGTTTCACTGTAGGCAAAAAATGAACAATATTATTGGGGTGGAGAAAAGAAAAAAAGAGGGAAAAGCAGTGGTTCTCAACCTGTGGGACAGGACCCACAGGGGGGGTCCCCACATGATTTTGGGGCCATGGAATGTTTTGTGAGTTACATATTTAAATACATTTGGTCATTTAGCTGACACTTTCATTCAAAGCAACTTACAAATTGTGTACAACAAGTCAGTAGGAGTGGTACATATCTAGCAGCCAAGGATAAGTAGTATTGTTTGTCAGTGTCAAGCTTGAGTGTTATACTCTGAGTACATACTGTAGTAGTATAGACATATTAGCATAGTAGTAGTATATACATTGGTAGCATAATACTAGTAAAATGAAGTAAAACAATTCAGATATTGAAGAAGTGTGTAATACAAGTTCATGTTAAAAGGATGACACAAAAAGCCAGACCGAGGGCTTGTTTCAGTTTTATAATAAACAATCAAACTGAGAATTTTTTTTCCTGCCTATTTGTTTGGTGGAAACTTGGTCACGAAGTAAAAAAAAAAAAAAAAAAAAGTAGTGCCGATGTAGCTAGCTATTTTTGTCATGTTCTTGTAGTGTAGCTTGCTACATTTCTCTGGGGATAGCTTCCATTGTAGTTGAGCTATATTTAATCGAGAGTAACTTGTAGTGTAGCTTGCTACATTTTCCAAGTAGCTTGCCCATCACTGTCGACTTCCCACCCGCTAACTCTGCCAATTGAGTCAGTATGGCGGCCGGCCCAAGCCAGAGGCAACGCCGACAGCCGGAGTCGAACCTGGTGTCTCTTGCGTTGGTGACTAGCGCAATGTCTGCTGCGCCACCCAGCCGCACTTATATTATTATTATTATTATTATTATTATTATTATTATTATTATTATTATTATTATTATTATTATTATTATTATTATTATTATTATTATTATTATTATCCGACTCTCTGCTCTGACACTGTCTCAATCTTGCCTCTGTTTGACTCGCTCGGCGAGGGGCTTCGGAGAGAGGGGCTGGCAATTTTGAGCTTAGCGTGGCCTCTCTGCATGGCGTGGGACGTAGCAGGATCTGTCATCATGGAAGCAGCACGATGGAACCATAGGTGTGGAAATTATATTTAAACACTGCAAGGTTTTGCACCGTTTGTCAGCGATTCCTGTGTAAAGTCAATTGAGCGTTTAGAACAGGACCAAGAATCACCACAAACACAAACTCGATGCCCACAAAAAGAGCTGGCAGCACATAGCCTAGATCTTGATGTCGTACCCAAACCCAATTGATCTGACAGTACCTGGTGGGCTAGTGTAGGGTTGGGCTGAATTTTCTTCGCTTGCTTGGGTTTAAAAACATTGTACAAAATACTGTTCTTAGCTATTTATTACTGGCAAATAATTGGCCATTTTGAGTTTGGGCTTAGAAAAATCTTTACTCTGTGGACTCGGTTTGGGTTTTTGGACAGCATTTTGAGGGTTTGGGTCTTAGCCTTATGGAAGGGTATAGTTAACTTAATTCAAATGATAATGGTAATTAGAAAATATAAATGCAATTCCACAATAGCATTATCATGTTCCACTCATGTATGCATTATTTGGGTCAAAATGTTATTATAATTATTACATTATTATCATCATATTCATGTTTTATGTCTAATTAAAATAATTATCATCTACTATAATGCATCATATGTCACATACAAAGGCCTATAATGATTATGTAAAATTCCAGATGTGTCAGTTAACCCACAACTGTGTATCTGAACCGGGTTGTTGTGAATCCAACCCGTTTAGTAAGTGCATTTAGCACAGGTCCCGGTAGGAGGAACTGGGGGTGTAAAAAGTATCCAGAAATTATACTTAAGTGAAAGTATGGGTACCGTCTCAAAATCGGACTCAAGTAAAAGTCAAATTATCTGGCTAAAAACATACTTGAGTAAAAGTAAAAAAGTCCTACTTTTAAATGTACTTAAGTACTAAAAAGTAAAAGTAATTTTTTTTCTTTTTTTTTTAAAGGGATAGACCAGGGGTCTAACTCATTCCATCGTGGGCCAAGTTTACATTTTAACTATACATTGCACCAGGTGAGTTAGTTGAAGAGGTGAGCCAATTAGTGAAATCATCAGCTGGTGTTTAGGCAAGGCTGGAATGAAACCAAGCATACACTCTGCCCACAATGGAATGTGTTCTGCGATAGACAATGCTGAAATGTAATAACAGAGGACACTTTTTTTTTTGCATAATTTCTTTTTAATGCACTTCTCCATTGAAGGTAAACTAACATGGACGGCATTCACATCACAGCCTGAATAATATCACAATATTAACCACAGCATAATGCGGATCTGACTGTCTATTCTTCTGATAGCAGGTGTTTAATCAAAGATCCCCGCTTTCTAGTCTTGCACAAGGACCAATCAGCATGGGTATGGGCGGGTTCATTTTCCATTGATGGGGATTTGATTGGCTGTTTACCTGCGGTCGCAGGATTAATAACGTTAACGTTAGTTCGGCCAGATAAACAATTAAAATATACTAATTAAAATGGTTGGACCTGTGAGATTTGTACTTTGTACCTTGTAGGTCTGCATTTTAAATGTAAGGAGTAAAAAGTATGTTTTTCTTCTCTGAAATGTAATGGAGTAAAAGTACAAAGTATACAAACCTAATAATACTTGAGTAAAGTACAAATCCCCCAAAACAGTACTTAAGTATTGTAACGAAGTACAATTACTCAAGTACTTTACACCCCTGGGAGGAAGTAATAAAGACGTTTCCAAAGTGAATGATGTTTTATTGTAACAAAACTGGGAAACCACCCGGCACAACAAAACACAAGACTATTACAAATAAACAGGAGTGCCACAAGACACACTCAACCTTACCTGGGTAGAAACACCAGTAAGACAAAACAAAGCTACTAGCAGTGTGAATCAAAACGCACAGGCCCACACAACAGTGGAATAAGGCCAACACAACATACAATCCAATGGTAATGGCAAAAGGCCATGTGTGGGTGCAGGATCACAGGTTTTATCCACCCGTCCCTTAATGAGTATTCCTGATTAATTGAAAATGGGGGACCCTGATGTAAACAAGACGAAAGTCTTTCTCTGGTCTGCATCCCCTTAACAATTGTGTGTATTGAGCCGTACTGTATTGTACCCATTCTGCAATCTGTTAATAAAGTTTTCAATCAATCAATCAATCAATCAATCAATCAATCAATCAATCAATCAATCAATCAATCAATCAATCAATCAATCAATCAAGTCATTATCGGGTAATCAGCCCACTCTACAGGAAGGGGCGGCGGCACCTGAGAAGGGGAAACAGAACGGGGGATTATCATCAAGGTGAACACAGCACCACTATTAGCCCCTTTCGTGACTCCGGTGCAAGCCAGGGGCTCGAATACGCAGTCACTTACAGTATGGCTCCGTAGTAGCCAGGTTAATTTGCACCACCAAGCACTGCTTAAAAGCTAGCGGTGGGTCCGAAATATATCAGATATAAATTTCAAAGGTACCCAGCGTTCCATTAGGGTTTCACACACACACACACGCGCAGCAGGGTTTGAAAGCTCGGCGTTGCTAATAAACATTTTAAATAATTTTTATAAACTGGTCAACACTGCTCAAAACGGCTGTATTTCCCTATTTGGCTGCCTGGTGCGCCATCACAGCGCATGCGCATCATGCACCCAACGCCGGAAATACAGCCGTTTTGAGCAGTGTTGACCAGTTTATAAAAATTATTTAAAATGTTTATTAGCAACGCCGAGCTTTCAAACCCCGCCGCGCGTGTGTGTACAATAAATGTACATGGTATTTTATTTTCTATTTCATTTTCAAATACTCACCACACTCTATATGGCTGAAAATATTCAAATGCTAATTATGATTTGAAAATGTAAATGTAATCCCACAATAGCATTATCATTATCCACTTATGTATGCATTGTTTAAGTCACAATTTGTATTGAATAATCCAATTGCATTTTCATGTTGTATTACATGCACATTCCCTGACCATTTGAAAAGTGTAATTGGCATTTCACATTTAATTTTCAAATACTCACCCTGCTGTATGTCTAATTCAAATAAAATAAAATGTATGTATGTAATATGTATGTATTTGTATAGCCCAAGATCACACGGAATAGCCCCCATGGGCTGTACAAGTCAAGATGAAAAAACATCACAAAAGATCAAAACAAAAACCACCATCAAACCCAAATATGCAACACACCCAGACGTGGTGGGTTTAATTGAAATTAAAATGTAATCCCACTATAGCATTATGCTACTATTTAAAATAATGCATTTCCATCTTGTATTATGCACATTCTCTGAGAATTAGAAAACCTAAATCAATGTGGCATTTCACATTTTATTTTCAAAGTTTCCCCCTGCTTTATGGTTGCAAACTGTTGACCAGAATACAGGATCTTCCAAGTTAGCTAGCGAATTGAACAAGCCAATTCATAAATTGTATTGTTACTAACTTACTGCAGTTTTAATTAGGTTAGTGTCCATCATATTTTGTGGTCGTTGTAAGCGTTGTGTATTTTTTTATTTCAGATAATGGTTGAAGAAGTGTGTCTTTAGTCGACGGAGAAATATTGGACGGGTTTCGGCTGTCCTAACTGGGGTGGATACAGCACGTTCAAGTGTTTTAGAAAGGAAGGAGAGAAGAGAGACAGGACGATAGTTGCTGTATGATGGTGGGGTTCATGGTTGGTTTTTTTTTTTGAGCGCCGGTGTGACTCTGGCTTGTTTTAGGGAGGTGGGGACCACCCCCGAGTTGAGTGAGGAGTTGATGGTTGCAGTTAGGAATGGGAGGATGTCTGGTGCTATGGTCTGGAGGAGTGGGGAGGGTATAGCTGGTCCAGCTGGCATGTAGTCGGACGGTTCGACGTTACCAGTGTCAGGGTCCAGTGGCGTCGCGTGGGTAAAATAACAGGGGAAGCCAAAAAAAATGTATTAAAAAAAAAATTATTACATATTTTTATAAATTTTTTTTTTATTTAATTTTTCTTTTTAAGTCAAGCAGTCACCATGTACACTACAGTATGGCTCGGCGGCCAGTCAAACTTTCTTTTTATTTATTTAACAGATTGCAGAATGGGTACAATACAGTACGGCTCAATACACACAATTGTATAAGGGGATGCAGACCAGAGAAAGACGTTTGTCTTGTTTACATCAGGGTCATTAATACTGCTGGAGCATTGGTTCATTTTTGGTCAGATTTTTCCTTGCACGATTTTGCGCGCCGCGTGGGAGCAAATTCGAGACACATATTCGGTTGCAAAAAGGTGTTCCCCGGTCTCCTCTATGGCCGTGAATATTTTCACGCGGATCGGAATCACGGCGCGCCCGTGGGACACCTTTCCGTTTCGGCGAGTTTATTCCACGCTTTCGACTTTCTTTTTCTAAGCATTTTCGGGGCTACATGTGAGGCGAAAGTGAGTAAAAGTCAGCTCGAATCTGATTGGCTAGTATCGGTTTTGGACTCTACATACATGAATCACATGGTTGAGGCTGGAGAAAGACACCTACCCCCTGCTTCTCCTCTAGCTGCAGTGAGCATAGTGAGTCTGACAGTGTGTTAGAGAGAGTGAGAAGGAGAAGAGGGAGACATTAAAAAAAATAAAAAATTATAACACAGATGCACAGATGAAAAAGAATGTAAACTATATTAAAAAAAAATTATATATATATATATATTTTTTCATATTTCATATTTGATATTAATTCATATTTTGATAGGGAGGCCTGGCTTCCGTTGGCTTCCATAAGGATTCGCCACTGTCAGGGTCTCAGCTTCTGTAATGGGAGAGAAAGATGACAGAGTGAAGGATGAGGTTCTCGATTCAGTATTTGGAATGGGTGGGGGTTGGGAGAAGGAGCTGCGGATGTCCTCCACTTTTTCCTCAAAGAAGATCGCAAAGTCTTCGGCAGAGAGAGATGAGGGGGGAGGGGGTGGAGGGGGAGTGAGGAGGAAGGACATGGTAGCATGCAGTTTGTGAACGCAGCCAGATGGCTTTTCTACTGAACGCACCGAGAGGAAACTGGTATCTATCTTCTTGTCTCTCTCTGGAGAAGACGGCAAGCTAATTTCCCAAAATGTTGTTGTGTGTTGAATGAAGCGCAATGAAAATGGAGAATATTAAAATGAAATAAACACATTTCTTTTCCCAGGCGTTCAACTTTTTTACACAGCCGTAAATCCCATAACGACCAGAACATCTCTAGGCCATCCTGAAGCTCTCTTCAACAGCCATACCACCTCTATAGTGTGGCTGCACCAGACTTGGCCAGCGGAAGCCGCCGTAGGCCCCGTCTCTGTCCGGTGCGCAGGCCGCCTCAATTTGCCATGGTGCTGCTGCTGTTCTATTTTCAGATCTACTCCTATGTGTCACAGGGGATAATCCATGTTCACCGTTATCAATGTTCTTCTGTGGTGTATTAATTGAAGGAGATCTGATATATTCCTATAGATCAGGCTCTGTCTAATTTCTGTCTAATTCAGAACGTTGTGTCCTTTCATCTTGATACAAAATAATCAATTTGAGACGGCCTATATAGCCTAAAGGCTCTGATAAAAGGACTCAGTGGACTACGATATTTTGAGCACAGCACATTATGTGCCACAGTAGGATGTATATGCAGAAGCTTTTTCACACTAAGATACTAAGATACATTGCCGCACAAATCCTGCCTACCTCCGGCCAATGGTCTCTAACTACATACCCTCAAGACCCCTCCGCTCTACATCTTCTGACCACCTCGGACCCACTCCTATCCGGTGGGGGGGGGGTCATCAAAGAAAAGCCAGCTATTCTCGGTCCCTGCCGGTGGATGAACTTCCCACCACAGTCAGGACAGCCGATACCCGCCCAATTTCCGCTGTCCATTAAAAACATACATCTTGTTAAGGATAGTGTTGTCTGAGGACCCAATCGCGGAACAGAACGAGGGGAGAACAGGCAGACGAGACGTGGAGCCAGAGGTGAAAACATTTCTTTATTTCAAAAGAGGGCAGCAACAAAGATATTCACAAAAATACTTCCAAAGGCAGCAGCAAATTACAAAACAAACAAAATAATCTCATAAAGAGAGCAAGTCCAAAAAACACAAAACAAAGTTACTGCAGGGAACTTACTATGAAACAGGAGAACAAGGACGTGGATAACAAACATGGGACCGAACATCAAACAAGGATCTCTAAACATGAACTCCAAAAATGAACCGACAAAGAGAGTAGGGAACACACACCAGATATAGGGAGACTAATTAAGACATGGGACGCTAATTACCAATGAGGCACACATGCGGAGAACACAAGACCAAACACTCTGGGGAAATAACAGGGAAACAAACAAACTAACCACACAAGAAAAGACTGAACACTAGACAGAGTAAACACCATACAAGGGACAAATAAAACAATTACAAAGGGAACAAGACTAAAGATAACACAAGGTTAAAACACATGGGAGACAATACAAAAGCCAAAAGTAAAAGTTTGTCCAAAGGTGGGGGCTGGTGAGGAGGAGAGGAAAGTCTATGCAAGGGTGGGGGCTCTTGAGGAGAGGAGGAAAGTCTATGCAAGGGTGGGGGCTCTTGAGGAGAGGAGAAGGTCCCAGGGACAGGCGAACCCTCACACTTCTTCAATCAATATCTGAAATTAAAATAAATAAATGAAAATACTAACCATGTACATTCGTTCACTGGTAGGCCTATGCTGCTACTAAGGAATCAACCTTGCCTATATTATTACTACCTACTAGGGCTGTCCCCGACTAAGGATTTGGATAGTCGACTTTGATTGGCCGAAATTGGCCGAAAGTCGACTGGTAGTCGACTACCCCCCTGAATAAAAAATTAGATAAAGTATCATTTAAAAGAATTATAATTTTAATCATTCCATTTAGGCTGTGGGGGTACTTAATGTCTGAAGGAGTCGACTGAAGGCTCCTTGTCCTCTGCGAAAGCATGCAATTGGTCCACTGATGGATACATCTTGATATTTGTCTAGTCTAGTGTGTTCATTAGACGGGTGAAATCCTCTTTCAGTGCCTCTGTGCTTGTTTTCTTAGGCAGTTAGCCTCGCTGGTATATACGCGCCATTAGAGTTAGCCACACTTCTAGGCCTCTTTGCTTTTGGAAAGAATGATACATATTTTTTTTAGTATAATATATATATATATATATTTTTGCATTAGACTAAGAGGTTGGCAGTCGGCTACGGCTCCTTTCGATCGATTAGTCAACTATTCGACTAACCATGGTCAGCCCTGAGGTGATGTTTAAGGATCTCATAGTGGATCTGCAGTTTATTGTCTTTCCACCTGCGCTCGGCCTGTCTGCAAAGTCTCCAGAAAGCTCTTGAAAACCCCAATTCTGCTGCATTGTACCTCTGTTACTCTTTTTTTTACTTTGTATTGTATATTGTATAATATGTATATTGATTGACTGAACACTTTTTGTTTACGTACTCTTGACTTTCTATTTTATACTTTTCATCTATTTTATCTAGCACACTCGCAGGAGCTCATACAGAAAAAAGCATTTCATGGAAAAGTATTCTGTATTTTACTGTGACAACTTTTAAAACTTTTAAAATTTAAATTAAAATAAACAGTGTTAAACAATAAATAGAATATAAGAATATAAGGTAATCAAAGGTGCATATGAGGGTCTATACCCTCTCACTTATATTTATAACAACAAATATTGCCAATAAAGAATTAGAATCTGAATAATATACTACAGGTATGAGTAAAGTAAAGTATTCACAAGGTACCCTAACTGCCATGATATACGTCATATAGGTTATACATTGTAGTCATTGGGCATGTTTGGCCTGAGGTGGCCTAGGAAGACAATCCTGGAGAAATCCTGAATACATGTAGGTTAACTGTAATCTTATTACAAAAACGGTATATGTAATCCTTTTCCATTACTGTACACCACACTAATTCGATTACCAAATAAAAAAAAAGTTATTTGTTGTTTTGGTTACTAGGAAACATGTTTGAAGGTGAAAAGCCAGTTCCTTTTTAAGCTTATCTACAAATCAAAAGGCCGTAATTCCGTCTCTCTCCAAGGTGTCCCGTGGCTATGGGAAAATGAACTGGGTATTAAAAAAATGGCCCCTAGCTTTGTCTGCGGTTCACGCAGGCTCTCGGCCGGGTCTTTTAATATTGATTTCTATCTTTGATAGAGCCACCTTCCTCTCAACCCCCTGAAACGGTCGGTTTGGATAATCATGCTGTCAGTCTCCCCGTTGGCGGGGCTGTTTATATCTGTATGCCTCTCCAAAAGGAGAGCAGAGGGAGCGGGACCACGAGAGAAAGACACAAATGGCCAGGGAATGGGAGAATATGAAGAGTAAAAATGGAAAAACATGAAATGGGAAATAGGGCCGAAGGAGAGAAGGATAGTTTCAAGTTTCAAGTTCAAGTTTCTTTAATAGTTGTCATACAGAAGTACAGAATACTTTTATACAAAATGCTTCTTACTGTTACGCTCCAGAGACTGTGCTAGACAAGATAAGTATGAAATAAAATAACATAGTATAGCATGTAAATTAGAAGTAAAAAAAATGAGGTCACAGTGTTCAGTATAGACATATGTACAATGTTCGATGCAGAATAGATGTAACTGAGTTACCATATAATATACAATACTGTGCAGTGTACTTAAGCATTACATCACACGCAGGAGTGGTTTGTGACCAATAAACCATGCCTAGGGGTGGTTGTTAGGCCCGAGGCGCAGCCGAGGGTCGTTAGACCCCCCTAGGCATGGTTTATTGGTCACAAATCACGACTGCACGTGGTGTAAAGCTTTTATACAACTGCCAGATTCATCCAACCTTATTTCTATACAATAAACACACATTAATCGAAGATTTATTGAAAAAACCATCCGCCAGAAAAAGTAGTTCCCACAACTCCATGTGGAAGCAGCTTGAAGTGCATCCAACCAAACTAACACATCCAACTGTGTATTATTGGAATGATTGAGAGAAGTTGCCTCATGTGGAAGCAGCTTGAAGTGCATCCAACCAACTAACACATCCAACTGTGTATTATTGGAATGATTGATTGAAAATTTTATTACCAGATGCAGAATGGGTACAATACAGTACGGCTCAATACACACAATTGTTAAGGGAATGCATAGGAAAAAAACGTTTTCTTCGCCCTATTTTTTTATTTATTTCTTTTAGCCTAAACTTAACCAGTTGGAAACCAGGGGTACAGTAATAAAATTAGCAATCAACCAATCAATCAATTCAATAGACCATGCTCACTTAAAACAGCGCTGCTTCTCTCTCAGTCTGACTCTCCCGCTGTTGCAGACAGGAGTGTGTGTGTGTGTGTGTGTGCGTGTGTGTGTGTGTGTGTGTGTCACAGTGTGTGTGTGCGTGTGTGTGTGTATGTGTGTGTGTGTGTGTGTGTGTGTGTGTGTGTGTGTGTGTGTGTGTGTGTGTGTGTTTGTGGGTACGCCAGCGTGACGCGTCGGACAGTGAGAGAGAACGCTGCAGTCAGTAGCAAGAAGGAAGTAGAAATTTAAATCAATCAATTAATCTATCAATCAAACCGCGATTTTTCTTTTGTTCTAGATTGCCTCAAGACCCATCAATTACATCATCCAACATTGTTTAAAGGGCTAACACGTTCCCCTTGACAGAATCGCTTTATATTTAGTCGTTATGACGCTATCAACATATCCATTTGTTAAAGATTATTGTCCGCCATCTTGTTTTTTCCGACGGAGTGATCCGGCGGAGTGATGTGATTCGGTGGTGGGCGGGTCCTGGGACCAGGAGCGTGGATTATGAAGGATACATACGTGTAAATGGACTGTTTCAGCCAATCAGAATAGAGAAATTTGCATGCCGTTGTATAATAATACAATACTATATAGTGCAAGGCAGAAATGGGATGAGGTGCAATTTAGGTACAATTTACAGTGGGTGTACGAGTTGTAGTGCAAATCCTTTATCAATAAATATAAAGTGTGTTTGTGTGGTTTAAGTGAGTGTGTGCGTGTGGGTGTGTGTGCTGTGTGCATTTGATGGTTGTTGCATAGTGTTTATTGTTCGTTGAGCAGCCTGATGGCCTGGGGATAGAAGCTTCTTCTGAGTCTTTCTGTGCTCGCCTTGAGACTCCGGTATCGCTTGCCTGACCGCAGCAGTTCAAAGAGGCAGTTGTTCGGGTGGCTCGAGTCCTTAATAATTATCTTAGCCTTCCCCCTGCACCGCTTGTTGTAAATGTTCTGGAGGGTGGGAAGCCCCCCTCCAATTGTGCGTTCGGCTGAACGTGTCACTCTTTGTAGTCTGCTACGGTCTTGTGCAGTGCTATTCCCAAACCAGGAGGTGATGTTGCCAGTCAGGATGCTCTCTATTGTACATGAGTAGAAGTTCCTAAGGATCTTCTGACTGACTTGGAACTTCCTTAGGCGCCTGAGGAAGTAGAGGCGTTGTCGTGCCTTCTTCACAACACTGTCAATGTGTGTGGTCCATGTCAAGTCCTCGGATATGTGGGCTCCGAGGTACTTGAAACTGTTCACTCTCTCAACCGGTGCCCCGTCGATGCTGAGGGGCTGTAGTCCTTGACCCCCGACCTCCTGAAGTCCACAATCATCTCTTTTGTTTTGCTGACGTTCAGGGAGAGGCAGTTCTCCTGACACCACTGTGACAGATTCTCTACCTCTTCCAGGTAGGCCCTCTCGTCGTTGGCAGAGATCAGGCCCACCACTACTGTGTCATCAGCAAATTTGATGATTGTGTTGTTGTTCCGCTGTGCCACGCAGTCATGTGTGTACAGGGAGTAGAGGAGGGGGCTCAGAACTCAGCCCTGGGGGGCCCCTATGTTGAGCGTGATGGATGAGGAGGTGCAGTTGCCTGCTCTTACCACCTGGGGTCTGCCCGTCAGGAAGTCCAGGACCCACTGGCAGAGGTCATAGTTCAAGCCCAGGTCCCTGAGCTTGGCTATGAGTTTGGAAGGGACTATGGTATTGAATGCTGAGCTGTAGTCGATGAACAGCATTCTCACATAGTTCCCCTGCCTCTTGTCCAGGTGTGATGCTGCTGTGTGCAGCACATGGGCTATGGCGTCCTCCGTGGACCTGTTGGGGCGATATGCAAATTGCAGGGGGTCCAGGTTGATGGGGAGGGAGGAACAGATGTAGCCCTTCACTAGCTTCTCAAAGCACTTCATGGCTATAGAGGTGAGAGCTACAGGGCGGTAGTCGTTGAGGCAAGCGGGCGTAGATTTTTTGGGTACAGGGATGATGGTGAGGAAGACGTATGGATTGAAATAAAATTGTGCATGTGACGAGAGTCACGACTCACGAGACCTAAGAAGATATCATCATTTATTTATTCGTACATGGAATTACCACAGTCCAACAGTACATATTCATATAATTCACCAATGCCATCTGTGCCAGGTTAGAACACACACACACACACACACACACACACACACACACACACACACACACACACACACACACACACACACACACACACACACACACACACACACACACACACACACACACACACACACACACACACACACACACACACACACACACACACACACACACACACACACACATTTAATAAATGTTACATTTATTTGGAAAATTCTAATTAATTGAATAGATACACATACATTGGCTACTATGCAATTTTTCCCATATGCTTAAACCTTTCCTTGTCATGGTCCTACCATGTCACTGCTCCTGCCTCTCTCTGTTCTCGTCACCACTCTACTGCTCTCATTATCGTTAACTAGTCACAGCCAGGTGGTGTGTCACGAGACAGCTGATCTACGGTCTGGACTCTGGAGGCAGAGTGGTTCTGGGTATATAAACCCGCCCCAAGCGTAGAGAAGCTGTCAGATCGTAAACTCTCGTACCACGTTTCACGTTACTATGCTCTTGTATCTACTCTGTTGCTTAAGTTGTCTCTTGTTCATCGACCCTGACCTAATCTCTATTCTCAGCCTCTCTCCTAGCCTGCACGGTGAAGCCTAGAGACACTGACCTGCAGGTGAAGACCTGGAGACACTGACCTGCAGGTGAAGACCTGGAGACACTGACCTGCAGGTGAAGACCTAGAGACACTGACCTGCAGGTGAAGACCTGGAGACACTGACCTGCAGGTGAAGACCTGGAGACACTGACCTGCAGGTGAAGACCTGGAGACACTGACCTGCAGGTGAAGACCTGGAGACACTGACCTGCTGGTTAAGACCTGGAGACACTGACCTGCTGGTGAAGACCTGGAGACACTGACCTGCAGGTGAAGACCTGGAGACACTGACCTGCCGGCAAAGACCTGGAGACACTGACCTGCTGGTTAAGACCTAGAGACACTGACCTGCTGGTGAAGACCTGGAGACACTGACCTGCTGGTTAAGACCTAGAGACACTGACCTGCTGGTTAAGACCTGGAGACACTGGTCTTGCTCACAACCTTGTTCTAATCTCTATTCTCATCCTCTCTCCTAGCCTGCACGGTGAAGCCTGGAGAAACACTGACCTGCCGGCAAAGACCTGGAGACACTGGCCTGGTTCACAAAGTACTGCTCTGACCTACGCCCGGCTGACGACAACTGTTCCTGCTTTTCACCCCGTCTGTATGGCTTGCATGCCCCCGTGTATATCCTGGACACCAGGAGTATTTCCCCCGTGTATCGACCCATGCCTGGACATTCGACCACCCTATTAAATATACCTGTGAGTGACAGAGCGGGTCTGTCACTGACTCCGAGGCAGCACGCACGCACACATACACACAACAAACATTCATCATAATACATTCATATGTATAATCAAACATGCATACATATTCATTAATCTTATCATACATGCATTCATACATATTACCATACATTCATATATCCATTCATACATATATTTATTTATTGGGTTGTTGTGGGGGTATTGGTGTTGCGGGTTGTCTGGTATGTTAATGTGTGTAGGAAACGGCAAATGAATTGATGTGTAGCACCTGTTTCGTTTTTTTAATTAATTATGTGTGGCACCTGTGGAGGGGGAGGAGTCCAGGTGTTCACGAGGGCTGCGTGCCCAAGGAGTTGGGTTCTTGCCCTGCATCAGTTGCGATGAAGGTGACTGAGGGAAGCGCCGTGAGTGTTTGTTAGTCTGTTTGTCTCTGTGTCGGGGCTTCATCAGATAACAGTTGCAAAATGGGTAACCAGGGAAGCGCCACACAGTAAGTGTTTTGTCTGTCAAGATGACGTTATTGTGGAACGCATCTGATAGACTGCAGAGGTAGTATAGGTTTTGTTATTTTGATTATGTCACTATTTTATGAAATGTCACCTGCTGCACCGTGGATGGCCGGCAATAAAGCAACACCAACACCTTTGATTCCGACTACGCCATCATATGTTGTGAGTTTGGAGGGGAGAGAAAAAGGACCCAGTCACAATACCCATATTGGGTTTTGCTCAGTTCTGCCTACCGTGTCTCCTTGCTGCCCATTGGGTTCCAAACACAACCGTGATATTCCTTGCTTTTAACTAATGCTTCTAGTAATCATGGAAGGGAAAGGAAACGGCTCCCGCCTACCTCCGGTCAATGGTCTCTAACTACACACCGTCAAGACCCCTACGCTCTGCATCTTCTGGCCGCCGCAGACCCCTTGAGCTGTACTGTATTGTAGGCTATACCCATTCTGCAATCTGTTAATAAAATGTTCAATCAATCAAAACCCACTCCTATCCGATGGTCCTCAAAGAGAAGCCACCTAATCTCGGTCGTTGCCCCACAATGGTAGAAGACCTGGAGACACTGACCTGCCGGCAAAGACCTGGAGACACTGACCTGCTGGTTAAGACCTAGAGACACTGACCTGCTGGTGAAGACCTGGAGACACTGACCTGCTGGTGAAGACCTGGAGACACTGACCTGCTGGTTAAGACCTAGTTAGGAGGACAGCCGAAACACGACCAATCTTTTGCCGTCGACTAAAGACACACTTCTTCAATCAATATAAAAAAAAAAAGGAATACACTAACCTTCTTATTGTAAATAAATGGTAAATGGCTGCATTTATATAGCGCTTTCATCCAAATCGCTTTACAATTTGTTCCTCACATTTTACCCATTCACTCACACACCGACGGCGGAGGCGACCATGCAAGGTGCCGACCTGCTCATCAGGAGCAATTAGGGCTTAAGTGTCTTGCTCAAGGACCCGGGAGGAGCGGGAATCTAACCGGGAACCTCCCGATTACCAGATGACTGCTCTACCTCCCGAGCCACTGTCGCCGCCCAATATTGTCACGCACTCTTCCTAATAATATACACTCAACACTGTAGCACTCATGTCTGAACACTTTGATGAACATTGTTACTCAGCTGATAGAGTTGCACCCTTCCTGCTGACTTGTCATACAAAACGTGTAAATTCGCTTTGGATAAAAGCGTCGGCTAAATGACAAAATGTAAATGTAAAATGGACATTAGTGGCACCTGCCACTTTTCACATGGCTCTCAGACAGGTGAAAGATGGTGAAGACAAACCAGTTTATTGAAGAGAGTGGCAAGAGGTCAAGCTAGGAGCAGATATAATGACAAAGGCTCTACTCTGTGTGACTGATAACCTGTAGACACTGATCACCCCAATGTGCAACAGGTGCACACCTGCTCCCAGGTCTAATTAGCTTGAAATTGTCATCTACTCCCTATAACACCAGAGCTGCTCACCATATCTCACTAGATGTTCCCTGAGTTAACTATTCCTTCGGTCAATCCTCCTTCCAATTTGCTGCTCGCAGCTGTTGGAATGAGATGCAAAAGACTTTGACTATTTGACCTCACTACTTTTAAGGACTCTATCGCAGAGTTGTTTACACACACCTGCAACTATCCCAGCCTTATAACTATAATTTGACTATTCTGCTTCATGTATGCCCCTTTGTAATTGTATTTGGTTGTTTGATGTGTTTTAATTATTTCCATTACCTCTGTGATGTATGTACTATGTACCATCTGTCTCTTTTCTTTTTGTCCCCTTTTGTTCTTAACTGACTTGCCTTTTATTTATAAAAAAAAAAAAAAAAAAAAAACTACTCAAACCAGCCATCCCCACGCCACATAGATAGTCCTGACCACCTCCACCGCCGACGCTGTCACTGTCAGAGTCATTATTAACACACGTTATATTGATCTATTATTAAAGAGATTTGCACTACATTCATACCTCATTTGCAGTTTTGTACCTCATCTCATTTCTGCATTGTACCTCACTGTTACTCATTTTACTCTGTATTGTATATTGTATATAAATATATATATTGACTGAACATTCCCTTACTTACTTTTTACTTACTTCTTAATTTAATAACTTTTTTTACTTACTTTTTTTTTTACTGTATGTAGCACACTCTCAGGGGCTCATACAGAAACAAGCATTTCATCATAAAGTATTCTGTATTTTGTTGTGACAAATAATAAATTAGCCGCCTCCGCCAGCGACACCTTTGGAGGAATCAGAATCGGAAAGGTCTTTATTGCCAAGTAGTTTACACATACAAGGAATTTGTTTCGATCGTTTGGTTCGACATTAACACTTTGGATGCCAGCCACATGTTTTGTCGTTAGTTCATGCCGACCTATGAATGTCACCAACGCTATAGCGTTTGTTTGTCGTATTTTTTATTTATTGGCGATTTGAATTCATATTTCATCAATCGAGCCTCAGGTTAGTGCTGCAGAGTCTCTCTGAGCTCAATTGGGAAGATAACGCCCCCTATCGTCTCTCCCTGTGTAACTGCACCCCATTAGTTTAGACTGATGAAGGGGGGGGGGGCAGTTTCATCATTTTACTTTTCCGTCAAGCCAACTGAAGAGACTCAAGTTGATCGCCGACCCCAGAACAGCGTGGATTATGTATTTCCAGCACCCAACGCTGAATCAATAAACGCGGTCGATATTTGGAATGGCGATCAGGAATTGGAATAATCTTTTTGGATAACATCTGATCTGAGGTAAGGAATCTATTTGACCAGTCTTGGGATAATCAGAGCTTTTTTCACAGATATCAACGTGTCCCATATGTGTGTGTGTGTGTGTGCCGTTGATCAGGAAATGAGAGAATCGATATTTCAGCCCGCTTCTATAGCGTGCACAGTACACATATACTATCGATAATCTAGCATTTATTTGAAAACGATTCATAAATAGGCCGAAAAATGACAACGTTTTTGTGTATGCCAGAATATTCCAGTCAATGCCGTTTATCACAGAATCTTTATATTTTCCTGAAAAACTAGGGCTTTTCAAAATGCTATAAAACGGAAATGAAGCGATTAAAAAACAATCCGCTTCGACAATGTTGACTGCAAACAAGTCATTGATAAGCGACGGGCAGATTAGACACATAGCCATAATTTAAGACAGAGATAATGCGTTCACAACGCTATCATAGAAGTGGGTGCTGGCATTCAGCCAGGTAAGTACGACATCCCCTGGTGGCTTTGAAAGTGTTAACGGACAACAAATAAAGGGGCTTTGTTGGTACTGGAGCGTTTCCTACGTTGAGAATGTTACTGTTTTGTAGGGCTGACCCCTATTAGTCGACTAATCGATCGAAAGGAGCCGTAGTCAACTGCCAACCTCTAGTCAAATGAAAAAAAAAGAAAAAAAAGATATTATTATATTTTTTTATTTACATTTTTTTGTATCATTCTTTCCAAAAGAAAAGAGGCCTAGAAGCGTGGCTAACGCTAATGGCACGCATACCAGAGGCTAACTGCCTAAGAAAACAGGCACAGAGGCACTGAAAGAGGATTGCACCCGTCTAATGAACACACTAGACTAGACAAATATCAAGATGTATCCATCAGTGGACCAATTGCATGTTTTCGCAGAAAACAAGAAGCTTTCCGTCAACTCCTTCAGACATTAAGCAAAAAAAAATAATTATACTTTTCTTTTGTATTTCTTTTTCATAGTCGACTAATAGTCGACTATCGGCTAATTTTGGCGACTACAAGTACACTATACAAATCCTTACTCGGGGACAGCCCTACTGTTTTGTAACAGATATGAACTTCAATAGAGATGGGATTCATCTGAATGGAGATGTATATATATATATCATTAGTCCGTGCTCAGCCCTCAGTCATAGGATTAGGCCTAATGGGATTACTGCAAGCAGCTTTATTCCTGAATGAATGAATGAAAACTTTATTTAACAGATTGCAGAATGGGTACAATACAGTACGGCTCAATACACACAATTGTTAAGGGGATGCAGACCAGAGAAAGACGTTTGTCTTGTTTACATCAGGGTCCCCCATCGCCTGACAACCTCCTTCACATTCTATCTCTCTGCCATCTGAGTTAAAACCCACCACAATCCACTTATATAACCCATAATACGGGATAAGGGAAATTTAGGGAATAAGGGAAACTTCAACACCAACAATTGGCTGGTCTTTCATGCAGACTCGGATATCATGGTGTTGTATGAGGTTGAAAAAAGTCTGATAGTGATTTATCCATAGCCTTGGGCCAGTATAATGTATTTAGATATGGCTGCATGTTAGCCTATAGCTAACACAATGAATGGAAGCGGACTTGGCGGTTAGCCTTCGGGAGAGGTGTTAGTTGGACAAGGCCTAGGCTAAATGGTCATATCCGCTTCCATTCATTGTGTTAAGCTAGGCTAACGTGCAGCCAGATAGCTTTCTACTGAACACACAGAGAGAAAACTGGTATCTATCTTCTGGTCTCTCTCTGGAGAAGACATTAAGCGAATTTCCCAAAATGTTGGCGTGTTATTTTAAAGCAATTCTTTCTCATTTTTCTCGTTTTGCTGTAGTTGCCTATACTGCGGTTAGCTTCCGCAGGGCAGTAGAGCTCCGTCGAGAAGAGAAGAAATACACCTTCCACTAAGTTCAGAACTGTCTTATTGACACATTGTATCTTGTGGACCTTCATAACTTCTACGCCTAATAGACCTCAAGTGCATTTAGGGTCTGAGGTAAAGTGACGTTCCACAGGAGGATTCTATGTTTTGTGGGCTTCAACTGGCAACATTGTGGTCACTTATGGATGGTGAATGGTAAATGGTAAATAGGCAAGACCTTCCTGATACCTTTCATAGTTTCTATATCTTTTCATCAGAATTTCACTCATATCCAACAAACCATAGTAATAAACTCCACTTACCTTTCTGTCGGACATCTAGCCATCAATTCAACATTAGCTTTCGACGTCCTAAACTCTGGAACACTCTAAATTCATCATTGACCTCCTTATCCATATTTAAAAAACAATTTAAATCTAATTTAATTTCATCATAAATCACCATCACATTAAGTTACTCCTGTGCATCAGTGTACATCTACTGTTAGTATGACTGCTTGTTTTCTTTTCCTCATTATATACCGTTAATATGATATTCTCCGCTTCTTTGCCCTCTTGTACAAAAAAAAAATAAGAAAAAAGATTGTCAATCTTCCATGTTTTCGCTATAGTGTCTGCCTTATGTCTCTGTTCCTGTTTTGTAGTTTATTTTGTAGACCATGCTACACATGTATTTCGTTCATATTGTTTATGAACAATGAGATGGGAGTGGAACTTTGTACAAGCCCTTTGGGCTTCGTTCCCTCCTAGCACTGTTTTTTTTTTTTTTTTTTTTTTTTTTTTATATATATAATGTGCTAAATAAATAAACTAAACTAAATGGTGCATTTATATTATATTTATATATAATCTTTGTTCCTCACATTCACCCATTCATTCACACATTAACGGCAGAGGCAACCTCCAGATTACCAGACGACTGCTCTACCTCCCGAGCCACTGTCGTCCCACCCCAGTACAGTACAGTATATGTCATACATGTCAAGAGCATACAGTGAATGAAATAGGCTGTGCAGGGGAAAGAAGACGGACATGGAATAGGTCTGTACATACCTCGTAAAAATACAACAAAACAAAAAGAAAAACAGCATTATAGGAAAGTGGCCATATCATCATTTACATAATTTGCTCAACTGTATTATCATAACATTGGAGAGCAAGGAGGAGTGTAAACAAAGGTGGGAAAAGGGACACATGATGGATTGAAGTTGTCATTCTGGACGATCCTATAGCAATTATTTCTGCTTTGTACTGTGCTGAGAAAAACACAGTGCAGAACAAAACAAAAACAAAACACAGTTAGTCAACTTGCCTAAATAAAAAAAATAATAAAGTGTGTGCGATACTGTAGGGTGGATAGATACTACTGTACATACAGTAGCCTAAGACTTGTCGTTCACTACGGTGGCTGAAGACTGTAGAGTAGTCTTCTGGTAATCCGGAGGTTCCCGGTTCGATTCCCGCTCCTCCCGGGCAGCGTGTTGAAGTGTCCTTGAGCAAGACAATTAACCCCTAACTGCTCCCAATGAGCAGGTTGGCTCCGCCATCGGTGTGTGTGTGAGTGTGAGTGAATGGGTAAAAATGTGAGGAACAAATTGTAAAGTGCATTGGATAAAAGCTGCTATATAAATGCAGTCCATTTACCATTAGATACTACATGGTAGTTTATGTTTATGTTTATTTTTATTTAGGATCCCCATTAGCTTTTGCACTTGACAAAAGCTATTCTTCTTGGGGTCCGGCACACACAACGATACAACAATATTCAATACATTAGATCATTATCAACATCAACAGCAATTACATCATCAATCATCAGTTCACTATGGTAGTTGTGTGCGACACTGTAGGGCTTGTAGTTCACTATACAGTAGCTGTCGTTTTGTGATGATTGATTTGAGTAATATTGTGCTTTTTGGTTGGGGGGGGGGGTAGAAGAGATGGAGAGAAAACAGACAGAGGGAACAGAAGAAGGCTCTCAATTGGCTTGAGAACAACTCCAATATAACATGCTGTCATCCATCATGGTCTTACCGTGGGCGAATGGGATGTGAGCAGATCTTTTTATTTTTTTATCCACTTTTTCTCCTCCTTTTTAAATTCTTTCTCCCATCCCAATTTAGCCGTGCCAATTTTCCCCTCCCCTGTCTTGATCGTTGCTCGCATGTGCCCCCCACTGGCCGGTTGTAGGGAGGATAGAAGCCCATCACATGTCCCCTCCGATACATGCAGAGTCAGCCAGCCACTTCTTTTCACCTGCCAGCGCGGACTCTCATTGGCAAGGTGTAACGCGTGGGAGGCTCACACTGCCCCCGCCATTTTCCTGTCTCTGCTGTGCAGGCGCCCCAACCGACCTGTAGGAGTCGCTGTTTACAACGTCCAGATTACCACCCATCGACTCCCCTCCCGCTGACTCTGCCAATTGAGTCAGTATGACGGCCGGCCCAAGCCGGAGGCAACGCTGACAGCCGGATTCGATACCGGTGTCTCACACGTTGGTGACGAGCGCTTAGACCGCTACGCCACCCAGCCGCAGTGGGTTCCATCATTCAAAACAGGTAATGGCATCTGGGGGTGTTGCATCAGAGTATTATGCATAGTGTATGTACTGTATGACTTCACATTGCATTCAACACACAGCGGGTACTGGAACTTACTGTACACCAGTCCACACTGTAGACTGGGTATATAATGCACATTATTACAGTGCAGTAAGTAATACAGAATACTCTGGCCTGGAAGAAATTAAAGTGTTATTGAGGATGAATGAATTAGTTAAGACAATTGGGGTTGCTTCTGAAGAAGCTTCTCATTTCTTGTGTTCTTCAATATTTCTATCCTCTCTCTGTATTACACATAGGCAAACATGTCAAAATGTCAGATGGGACAAACCAAAAATGCACCAACCAACCACACGTGAAACTGTGAAATATCACAGTACATATTACACCGTTTCCAAAGATTGCAAAGAACACACTTCATGCTAACTCTGAAAGAAAACATCAATAATAAATAATAAATGACAGATACAATTCCATAAAATCATCACTTCGCAGACACCAAAGAGGCCTTTTGCAGATTTTGAACCTTATTTTGAACGGTAGCTGCCTCGCTGAACAGTAGCTGCTTCGCTGACCGTTAGCTTCCTCGCTGAACGGTAGCTGCCTCTCTGAACGGTAGCTGCTCGCTGAACGGTAGCTGCTCGCTGAACGGTAGCTGCCTCACTGAACGGTAGCTGCCTCGCTGAACGGTAGCTGCTCGCTGAACGGTAGCTGCTCGCTGAACGGTAGCTGCCTCACTGAACGGTAGCTGCCTCACTGAACGGTAGCTGCTCGCTGAACGGTAGCTGCTCGCTGAACGGTAGCTGCTCGCTGAACGGTAGCTGCTCGCTGAACGGTAGCTGCTCGCTGAACGGTAGCTGCTCGCTGAACGGTAGCTGCCTCGCTGAACAGTAGCTTCTTCGCTGACCGTTAGCTTCCTCACTGAATGTTAGCTGCTCGCTGAACGGTAGCTGCTCGCTGAATGTTAGCTGCTCGCTGAATAGTAGCTGCTTGCTGAACGGTAGCTGCTTCGCTGAATGTTAGCTGCTCGCTGAATGTTAGCTGCTTCGCTGAATGTTAGCTGCTTCGCTGAACAGTAGCTGTAATTAAGTGGTATTTTCTTTGTTAGAATAAGTGGTCTACATGTTAAAATTATAGCTCTACACTCCAACAACAATCACTGATATAGAGTGTCTGGTCAGTAACATGGCTCTCCCAGTCTCTCCACTCTGCAGTAAAGAGAAAATAAATTTTTTGGAATCCCGCTTATCACTTTATCCAGTGTGAACTGGATCGGTGATTGACCTGGATTCAGCAAGTATTTTTTTTTGTATCCACTTTTTCTCCTCTTTTTCAATTTTTTTCTCCCATCCCAATTCCGCTGTGCTAATTCTCCCCTCCCCTGTCTTGAGCGTTGCTCGCATTGTGCCCCCCACTGGCCGGTTGTAGGGAGGATAGAAGCCTTGCATCACGTGTCCACCCCGATTCACGAGGAGGCAGCCTGTCACATCTTTTCACCTGCCAGCGCGGACTCTCAGTGGCGAGGTGTAACGTGTGGGAGGCTCTAGATTATAAAATGTCTGGGAGCCAGTGGGGCATATAGATTGTCAAATGTCTGGGAGCCAGTGGGGCATCTGGTATCCCTGCACTGGCTCCCGGTACACTATAGAATTCACTTCAAAGTCCTCACTTTTACTTTCAGAGCACTCCACAGTCAGGCCCCTATCTACATCGATGAACTCATCCATCCCTACACCAACACCCGCTCACTCAGATCTGCCGATCAGCACCTCCTGGTGGTCCCCAGGTCCAGGCTCAAAACAAGGGGTGATCGAGCCTTTGAGGTGACGGCACCAAGGCTCTGGAACGCTCTCCCCTTGGACCTGCGAACTGCCCCCTCTGAAAACTCTTTTAAAAAACAACTAAAAACACATATGTTCAGACAGGCCTTTGGTCATACATAGGCACCTTTTCTTGTCCTCACTGTTCCTATAGTTTTGTTTTTTAATTAGTGACTCATGATTTTATCCAAATTCTTTTATTCTACTTTTTTTTTTATCTGGTTTCACTGTTTTTTAACTGCTGTCTGTTGTTGTCATTTATTTCTGATTTTGTTTTGTTGTTTATTTAAAAAATAATTATTCTTTTTTATATAAGCTGTAGTGTAAACCACCCTGTGCATTCGTGCTGTGAAGGGTGCTATATAAATAAAAGTAATTCATTCATTCATTCATTCATTCATTCATTCATTCATTCATTCATTAAGATTGTCAAATAGGTGGAGACCAGTGGGGCGTCTAGATTATAAAATGTCTGGGATGGCCATGCAAGCTCGGGGGCCCTAAGCCTGGCCTTGACCCCCGCTCTCCCCATCTGGGTGCTGGTTTGGTAGAGTGCTGCTGCCAGACGAAGATGACTCACCGTCCGAGACCCTTGCTTACAATCCCTTTTCCCTCTGGGAGCCTCGCCTGTCAGTGTTGGCTGAGGGATGTTGACTTGTTGCACCACAGAGGGAGGAAGCAGTTGTACATCTGTTGCGACAGCTTGGAGCAGGCGATCGGGAAGCAGACAATGCAGCGGATGGTGTAGATATCGTTCCAGGTTTGCTGAATGAAAATAATTCTCAGAGGAATGGGCTGAACGGTAAGGTAGGGCCCCGTGGTTTATGCCAACATTTCCATGCCATCCCGTGGATATAATTTGGTAGTTGGAAAAGTTAAATCCAAGTACGAAGTTCCCTAAAATGTCCACCACTGGATGTCATAATAGAGCGAATGCATCAAGGTACCAGTAATCTTTCATCCGTGTGTGTGTTTTGATTGTTTAAAACGTTTGTGCAACAAATTTGATCATCAATGGGCTATGGTCCATTTGTCATGGACACCATCATGCAGGCTGAGGTAGAATGGATGGCGCCTGTGGAATTAGGTACCACACAGGACACAATTGCTTATTTTGGGGTTCTTTATTCTTTTGGGTTCATCACTTAAAACGAGTGAGTAGTTTGGTTCCCCTTTTTGGTTTAAGCAGCAACATTAGTACAATGCCTAAACAATACGGCAGTGGGCTTACAATTTCAAACAAAACACAAACATTTACAAAACAATGATACATGCCCTATAAACCCACTAGCAACTGTGAAAATGATAAACAATTATAAACAGTTACAGCATGCTCACATTTCAGTTCCTTTGATAAGAGACTTCAAGTTGAGCTTCTGGTTATGCACAAAATCCAGTCTTAATAATATCTACATGAAAGAAAAACATTTGTCCAACTTAGAAACCAAATGCATAATTAGCGAGGAAGGCTGTATGCTCGTTTATCTTGCTGACATGCAGCTCACACATTCCAAGGGAACCATACAAGAAGGGATGGTCATTACGTCACCGGGTAGCGTGTGAACGCACATTGGTTTCAAGGTTTTGGTGCCAGTTCTATTGAAGCCTGTATTCAAATATACCAGCTATCTGAGAAAATATACATCAACCGATATACATCAACTGATCTCAAACCTATACCGAAGTCGGCCCATGTCACCCTCAGGGACCTGCACTGGCTCCCCATTGCCGCACGAATCCGCTTCAAGGCCCTCAACCTGGCATATCGTGCGGCGAAGGGAACCGCTCCCGCCTACCTCCGGTCAATGGTCTCTAACTACACACCCTCAAGACCCCTACGCTCTGCATCTTCTGGCCGCCTCAGACCTACTCCTATCCGAGCTCCGGGAGGTTCATCAAAGAGAAGCCGCCTATTCTCTGTCCTTGCCCCACAATGGTGGAACGAATTTCCCACCACAGTTAGGACAGCCGAAACCCGTCCAATCTTTCGCCGTCGACTAAAGACGCACTTCTTCAATCATTATCAAAAAATCAATAAAAAAATCAATAAAACTCTAACCCTAACTAACCTTACTGTCATGCACTTGTCCTAATAATACTAACCTACACTGTAGCAGCACTCAACACTTTGATGAACATTGTTACTCAGCTGATAGAGTTGTGCCCTTCCTGCTGTCTTGTTGTACAAAACTTGTAAGTCGCTTTGGATAAAAGCGTCAGCTCAATGACAAAATGTAAATGTAAATACACAGTGATGTGTGATGACCCTTCCTTCCCTTTTATAGCTTCCTTGACACATTCCAGGACATTTGTTTACCTTAAGACGTACCATCCAGTCGAACTATGGTATTGGATACAACTATTAACTCTTACACAATAATATTTGAACAAGATGTTATCTTTATGACATATTTACCAATGGATTCACGCGATACACTCGGTAAACCATCCCATCTCGCCCCCTGGTGGCGCCAGATTGTACTGTACTGTACGAGTTAACCACTTTTTTATGATTTGTGATTGTGTCGTTCCCTTGGGCCTTGGGTACAATCTTACTTTATTTATTCGTTCACATTATAATTGTTAATTATATTACATTTTAACAGGACAACAAAACTTTAAATACATTTTCCCTTGTACATAGCTAACCAGAAATGCATTCTATTTTTAACTGGACATTATTTACTTATGGGTAAAATACATTACATTTACCACCTGGCTACATATAGGTGAGACGAATAGGCATTATGTTAATACAAATAAAAGCTAATTATTGGCGCGGCCGGGTAGCGCAGCGGACTAAGCGTCTGTCTACCACCACAGAGCCAGTGGGATCGAATCCGGCTGTGGTGCCTCCGGCTTGGCCGACCGTCCATACTAACACAATTGGCAGAGTCAGTGGGTGGGAAGCCGACGTGGGTGGGTCCTGGTCATTGTAAACAGCGACTCCTACAGTTCGGTCGGGGCGCCTGCACAGCAAGGGAAGGATCTGGGAGAGGTAGTGAGACCTTCCACACGTTACACTCTCCCAGTGAGAGTCCGCGCTGCCAGGTGAAAAGAGGCGGTGGGCTGGGGGTAGAGTGTGTCCCAGACCGACGGTAGGGGGTAGAGTGCGCAACGACCAGGAAGGGGATTGGGAATTGGGAATTGGCATAACGACTAACATTGGGATGGGAGAAAACGGAAAAAGAAGGGGGAAAAAAGATTTTATTTTTTTCTTTTTTTTTCGAATTATTTATTTAACACCCACTCCCGTTCAGCCAGCAATCGGATATTGTGACCAAGACGGAGATAGACATCTTTTCAGCAAATGGAGGGTCTCGCTGCGGAGGTCTTCAAGCACACTGAAGAAGCCCTTTATGGTGCAACATATAATTCGTACCGACGAAAAAATAAGAAAAAAATAAAAAAGTCCTCGCCTCTCCAGCTGACTGCCCTCGATGAGTCGGTACTGACGAGCGAATGACAGCAGATCTTAAGTAGAACACTGTGGTGTATAAACGTCTCATGCATTGTTAACGTCAGTAACAGGTTTTTATTTTTCACATCGACCTCCTCATGAAAGACACAATAAGCAAACACTATTAGAACAAATATGAAGATAGACCAAGGGCAGGCCACTGATCCAAATAACACATTTCGATTCTATAATGGGTTCCATAAAGAATAATAGCACCAAAACAGCCAGATAGCTAGATAATGTGCAGCCAGATAGCTTTCTACTGAACGCACAGAGAGGAAACCGGTATCTATCTTCTTGTCTCTCTCTGGAGAAGACGGTAAAGCTAATTTACTAGTACTAGCCCCAAAATGTTGGCGTGTTACATTTAAGTTGAAAGTCTGTATACGACTATCTTGAGACACGCCTCCATATGGAGGGAGCCAGTCCCCGGGTGCACCACTGGTTTTGAGTATACGATGAATGGGAAGTAGCGCAATGTTGGCGTAAACGCCACGCCGCCTGCACTCGTCCCGAGTCTCAATCGAGTCGCGTCTCGAGTCCCATGAAGGCTGTGAAGGTGCGCAATTGGAATGCCGGCCAGTCATTGTTTATTTTGACAGCTTTGAATTAGGGCTGGGCGATTAATCGATATTATCGATTAATTCGAATTAATGATTTAGGACGAGTTTAAAAAGAAAACTATTAAAAAAAGAAAAAAAGATTTTTTTTTTAAGCGTCACCTTTTATTTTACAAAAAGTGATGTTTATTGAAAGTTAGATTTGCACTTTATTAATCCCAATAGGGAAATTCATTCTTGTTTGATGATCAAGAGACACCTTTTATTTGTTTTAAGTGAAGTTTGGTGAAAAAGCAAGTTATTGCACTATTAATCCCAATAGGCCATTCATCTTTGTTTGATAATTTTTTTGCGTCAAATTAAAAAAAAAGTTATTTGAATGATTTCCTTGGCGTTTCTAGTTTTCAAGAGAAAAAAATCAATTAAAATTGTAAATCGGATTTAAAAAATAATAATCTGGGATTGTATTTTTAGGCCATATCGCTGAGCCCTACTTTGAATGGTTCAATCGAGTCCAAAGTCCTAAAAAATAAACAAAGCGAGTGAGCGTCAGTAGCGCCGTAGCCAAGCTGCCTGTAGAGAGACCTGAGGAACGGGTTTATTCCAGGATGACCCACCATGGAAAAGAGGTCATTATGGATTCAACTTTTCTTTTGGCTCAACCTGTGAAAATAGATGGCTCTTTTGGTGACAAATAACAGCAATGGTTGGATATGTAAAATAGATTGTCTTGTGCGGAAAGTTGCACAACAAAGGTAATTGTTCGGGAGTATAGCTAACTCCATTGTACTAATAACAACGTGCCCAGTAGCTGTTGTACCTGGCAACGTGGCCCTCGTCTGCCATGGCACTTTCATGCCACGTTCTAGAACTTGGAGCCAATGTCGAGGCAAAAATAAATAAAGTAATGTGAAGTGCCACAGAACAACAAGTGACACTTTTGGAAATTGACATCCTGATTCGTTCCTATATGACCAGTATAATCTTTTATAGACTTTAAAAAACTGAACTCTGGAGGATAGCTCTATGATGACTCTACTTATAAAAATGGAAATGAGCCTTTAATATCTGCAGAAAAGGTGCCTGTTGTCTGTGAAGAACAGGCCCGCAATGGGGAGTCAACCTGGGGAATGTGGCCCTCAGCAGAGGAGAGAAAGCTGTAAAATGTTAACCCTTACAGAAGGGAAGGGAATTAAAGGTTGAGGGTTGAGAAACAGGGAGTCCTGAAACTATAGAGGGAATCTTAAAAACTATATAACAATTAAATGTTTAATGTGTACAGTAAAAGTTTTCATAATGGCATGCTTATAATTAACTGTCAGTAGAGAATAATACTAAAGAATGATGTGTAAAACTGTTTTCTGGAGGGGATCTTTAAGGAGTCTTGATAAGAAATCCTATGGATGGCCTCGTGCCTGGTACCATATCACGTGGTCACCACAGACAAAGCAGTTGTTTGTTCTGAAGAAATAAGGGACTTTCTCGTACTTAAAAAAACCACTAGGTAACTAGAAGTAACGCTAGTACAAAGAAGGAGGAGTCCATACGAATTATGTATTGTATTTTGGTTTGCTAAACGAAAATGACATCCCTGTGACATCACTGTGTTTAGACCAATCGAAAATATGATACAATATCAATATAAAAAGGACTGTGGCCCATTCAAGAGCCAGACTTTTTTGAGAGATTTTGAGGAGATGACTGAAACCTGATATATTGTAAGCTGAAACTTGTGTACTTATAAAAATGAAACTGAACCTTTAATGTAATCTTCTACTGTTAAAAAATAAAAACAATCTTCTTTTGGAAACAACGCTTGCTTCTATTCTTCCCAAAACGACTGGTAAGCATGGAGATGTTTTTTTGCATTGTAACTTTACCAGTAATGTGCCTGATTTATGATGTAAAAAACCTCATGAGTGTGGCTTTCCCCAGACGGAGTAGAAGGAGAAATATGATTATGCATTAAGGACTAAAGGTGGGTTCTGTATAACTGTTATTATCAAGTAATGCCATACAGTGGTAATACGGCCAACCGAGTAGATTAAAGCAAAATAAATAAAAGTAAACTCTGCAACTCCAATCAATCAACTGTATGACTGGGGGGGACGGGGGGGTGCCTGTGTGTGAGCCTGGGTCGGCTGGGTTTAAGCCCTGAAGTTTATAGACACATTGAGTCCTAGACGTCCCAAACTTCGCAGGACGCTGCTTGAAGCTGGGATGCGGACCAATGAGTTATGGGATAATCAATCTGACCTAGGCTTATGACTCGTACTTAACATGGCGTCCCTGGCGATGTGCATTTATACTAACCAAAATAGGTGCTAAACGGCCGAAGAAGACAGGACAACTGTCAAAAGCCTCTGAAGTAAAATTAAATTACAGATTTGGCAAAACAAAAACGTAGAAGGTTCTACTTGAAGAAAGAATCGCATTTAAAGTATATATTTGTGATTGCAGTGACAGATCACTCATGACTAAAAAGTTACGTAATGTTTTCTTAAAGTCAAAAACGTAGAAGGTTGTACTCGAAGAAAGAATCGCATTTAAAGTATATATTTGTGATTGCAGTGACAGATCACTCATGACTAAAAAGTTACGTAATGTTTTCTTAAAGTCAAAAACCTAGAAGGTTCTACTCGAAGAAAGAATCGCATTTAAAGTATATATTTGTGATTGCGGTGACAGATCACTCATGACTAAAAAGTTACGTAATGTTTTCTTAAAGTCAAAAATGTAGAAGGTTCTACTCGAAGAAAGAATCGCATTTAAAGTATATATTTGTGATTGCGGTGACAGATCACTCATGACTAAAAAGTTACGTAATGTTTTCTTAAAGTCAAAAACGTAGAAGGTTCTACTCGAAGAAAGAATCGCATTTAAAGTATATATTTGTGATTACTGTGAAAATTCAATCTGGGTGGAGTTACAATGCAAAAAACAATTTCATGCTTTGCTCACAGAAAGGCGAACTGGAGAGCCAACTACCCAAAGCTACTGTATGTGAGGAGGGGAGACTGTATGTGAAGCGCAGTCAAAACGACCGTTCACAGAAAGGCGAACTGGATGGCTCCCTAGCCCAAAGATACTGTATGTGAGGAGGGGAGACTGTATGTGAAGCGCAGTCAAAACGACCGTTCACAGAAAGGCGAACTGGAGAGCCAACTACCCAAAGCTACTGTATGTGAGGAGGGGAGACTGTATGTGAAGCGCAGTCAAAACGACCGTTCACAGAAAGGCGAACTGGATGGCTCCCTAGCCCAAAGATACTGTATGTGAGGAGGGGAGACTGTATGTGAAGCGCAGTCAAAACGACCGTTCACAGAAAGGCGAACTGGATGGCTCCCTAGCCCAAAGATACTGTATGTGAGGAGGGGAGACTGTATGTGAAGCGCAGTCAAAACGACCGTTCACAGAAAGGCGAACTGGAGAGCCAACTACCCAAAGCTACTGTATGTGAGGAGGGGAGACTGTATGTGAAGCGCAGTCAAAACGACCGTTCACAGAAAGGCGAACTGGATGGCTCCCTAGCCCAAAGATACTGTATGTGAGGAGGGGAGACTGTATGTGAAGCGCAGTCAAAACGACCGTTCACAGAAAGGCGAACTGGAGAGCCAACTACCCAAAGCTACTGTATGTGAGGAGGGGAGACTGTATGTGAAGCGCAGTCAAAACGACCGTTCACAGAAAGGCGAACTGGATGGCTCCCTAGCCCAAAGATACTGTATGTGAGGAGGGGAGACTGTATGTGAAGCGCAGTCAAAACGACCGTTCACAGAAAGGCGAACTGGAGAGCCAACTACCCAAAGCTACTGTATGTGAGGAGAAGCCAAAACGGCCGTTCACAGGACTGCAAGCTAACTAGCTCACCATCGGCTAACAAGCCAGTACTAACACCCATGAGCTGGCCCTAGCCAGACGGAAGCTAACTAGCTCACCATCGGCTAACAAGCCAGTACTAACACCCATGAGCTGGCCCTAGCCAGACGGAAGCTAACTAGCTCACCATCGGCTAACAAGCCAGTACTAACACCCATGAGCTGGCCCTAGCCAGACGGAAGCTAACTAGCTCACCATCGGCTAACAAGCCAGTACTAACACCCATGAGCTGGCCCTAACCAGACGGAAGCTAACTAGCTCACCATCGGCTAACAAGCCAGTACTAACACCCATGAGCTGGCCCTAGCCAGACGGAAGCTAACTAGCTTGCCGTCGGCTAACGAGCCAGTGCTAACACCCATGAGCTGGCCCTAGCCAGACGGAAGCTAACTAGCTCACCATCGGCTAACAAACCAGTGCTAACACGATGTCTCACAATCATTCCCACATCATAGAGGAGGAATTACCCTCGGATGAGGGATTGGGAGTGTTTATACCCGACCTGGGTCTGGACTACCTAGGAGAACGGGAGGAACACCCTGAGTCCCCTGATATGTTTGCGGGAAGTGAGGAATTCACAGAACCAAGCGAATCCCTATATCCAGAGCTGCCAGCTGTACAGCAGGCCGTAATTGGAACACGAACGGTCCCGACGGCTACGGCCCCTGCATACTGGCCCGAAGGCCTGGGACTTCAGGGACAGTGGAGCCCCCTGCCCCAAATCCCTACACCAAACTCTACGCCAGAGGAGCAGACCATGCCCCCTGGCATGTCAAGGTTGAATGAAATCTCATGTACTATCAAACCCAGATCTCAACCAGGAAACCCTAAGCATATACAGCACCTATGGGTCTGCTCCATATGGTTACAAAACTTTGTACCAAAAGGAAACCACACATTTGTGGTTAACCCGGCCAACAGAGGCCTACGTAATGGGGGGGGAATGGCAAAAACCATACAAGACATGGCAGGACCCGGCTACGCCGACTGGTGTGCAAGAGAAGTGGCCAGACAACCTCATAACCTCCTTAAGGATGGCACAGTGCTGGTAGGAGTCCCCTACCTACTTAAAAATAAGGGTTACGAGGGGATACTGACAATTGCCATGCAAGACATACTGCCCGGAACAGACCTTGAAGGCCAAACCCGAGTACTCCTGGCATATTACAGGAGCATTTTCAGACAAGCCCAGAGAGTAGGCATAACAAGCCTAGTCATGACACTGTTCGGAACAGGGATTTGACACTATGATGTCAACACGAGCATATGGTGCTTCTTGGAAGCCTACCAAGAAATACCAGCTGCATCCATGGCAGTGGTCTTGCTAGTCCCGGACAAATACCAAGCAAACACAGTGCGCAGAGCTCAAATGGAGGCATGGCCATCACATTACCGTAATGGCTGGGGAAATCTGTTCGAAGAAATTGAGCCGACTATGGTCGGAGACCTCACACAGGTCATGAACGAGGTGGCATACAGAAACCAGACATGGTCTGGTCCTCAGAGAACACCGCGGGAAGCGAGTCACTCAGAACAGAGGGCCCAAATCACGTGGCCCCCGTCTGGACCCGGGAGGATGTATGAGGAAACACCAGACACTCGGCCTCCCAGCTCGGAGAGAGAAGGCTCAGGGGGTTTCACTAACCCTGAAAGCCCTGCACTCCAGTTTACCGGTGCGAGGCACACCCAGGAGGGGGTGACGCAGGAACGTAGTCAGGACTCAGGAGCAGACGCAGACCGAGCACGGCCTGTTCCCCCTCACAAGTACATCAGCCAGAGGGAACCCCGCTCAATTAGTGACCCCTCTGGATGTGAAATGAGGGAATTTACTAGCGGGGGACAACTACAGACGCTGGGGGGATCAGCTACACCAATGGCTACATCAACCCCAGGGCGATAGATTACTCCCTGGGGTGCTTAAGCCCAGGACCACGTGTTCACGAGGAAGTGAAACAAGCGAGAGCAGCCTATACCTCTCGCCGTGGTGAACACTCAGGGGCGAGAGGAACATCTACAGACTCTCACAAAGAAACACCAGACATAACAGTCACTAACTACCCAGTCTGGACCGACAACTCTGACGCACCATGGTCAATTCTCACCTTCACTGGACCATCTTTGACGAGCTATGGTAGATGGGAAACAAGCATGGTAACGGCAGGAGGCGCTTATTACCGGAACCTGAGGAAACAGGTAATGGAAATAAGGACCAAAGAACCCCTGAAACCGGGCAAGGCAGTAATCACTGAGTGTGATTATAATGTGTTTCACGCGGAGAAAGTTGTCCATGTGACACTAAGCCAAAACCGGTACAATAAAGTACAGTCCTCACAAAAGAACTGGGACAATCTGGTGTCCCGGATGAAGGATCTACTGCAGAAAAGAGAAATCTATGCTGGCCATGGTACCAAGGACATGCCCTACCGACTAGCCATAAACCTGATGTGGGGCAGGTCTCGAGGATATGGCCAAAGAGGCATATGGTTGGGGGAGGCAGTAGTCCGCGCAATCTCAACCATAAGAAGTGCAGAACACACGGAAATCTGCCTCATGGTAGAACCCAAGGACCATGAGGGAATAACCCGGGCCTTGACTGAAGCAGGAGAGAGTGAGGAGGATGAGGACAGTGAGCCGGCATCGGTACCCCTCGATCCCCCTCCAAACCCTAAGGGGTCGGGAATTGGACCCAGGAAGGAAAAGTCCAATTCCCAGAGCTCCTCCCGAACAACAGAAAGAGGGAGATCATCCACTCCCCGGAAACCAACAGTACAGTTCGAACCAGAAAGGGACGGACCTGCCAAATCCCGGGCTAGGAGTATTCTTAGACGACTAGGCTGTCCCCAGGAGTCAGGGGACGACCCAACAGATAGCGGACCGGAGTATACTGATCCAGATCAGGACTCAGAAATAGAGGAAGACCGGGATTGGTCAAGCTCCAGAGCCTCCTCAATGTCCTCATCTCGGTCAAGATCTAGGGAGAGAGTTCGGTACCCAAGGGGCGAACCTCCTAGGCCTCGGAACAAGAGAGCCAAACCGGTCAAACTGAGACCTATAGGCCCCGGGCGCCCCCTGAAGGGCACCGCCTTCCAGTCACCCTCAGGCTTGACCTGGAGCTCAGGATTGGAGGACGTCTCCGACGAAAGTGAAGGAGAATTGGCAGGAGAAGAAACAGGGGATATTATGCCAGCATATCCCGTGACATGGAGGAAGGCTCGGGCCTTAGCACGGTCACCTGAGGCAGAGAAAGTGTTGTCTCACCCGGGAATAACGGAACCATACAAGCATGCATATTTACATGCTGGCTATGACGTACTGCGCAAACAAGTGTACAAACGGGACAGGGCCATGGCCGAAATAGCCAGGAGAGAAAGACACTGGTTGAACAAAGCCCCGTCCATAAGCCCAATCCGAGCCCTGAGACACAGCACAGAGGAACACCGCCCGGAGGTAAGCCCTCACTCCATACTGGCCCAATCTCCCGGAGACATATACCGACCAAGAGGAAAGAGTTTACATACCGACAGGAGTCTGTATGACAGTGCCCAATATGGAGAAAGCAACAAAGCACAAGAATTATTGAGCAAAACCCAAGTGCTCAAGAAACTGGCCCCAGAAATGATTCATGGGGAGACCCAGGCTGCTTATATCCATAGGATTGCTCAGATTTTCCATGGGTCACCTCTCTACGATGACCCGGATGCCGCTCGCATTTTGAGACACCTCAAAGGACTGGAGATCCCCGAAGGGGCGTCTATGGCCCAAATGATGGAAATAGAAGTGAGAACCCCCGGTCAAGATCCAGGGGAAAATATGGTGGAGAAACTAATCCCACAGGTGCGAGACGGGAGTGTGTCTCTCACTGTTGCAGCGGAATCAGTCATACGTGGAGGACCTGTGCAAGGATCAGGCTTACTACTTGAAAAATTATTCATAGGAGTACCAGGGGATAACCGTCTTGCAGCCAAATGCGCAGCATGGTCCCGAGACCAGTTACGGACGGAATGCATGCTGTATGACCAAGTCAAAATGCTTTCTCAAACCAAATACAATAAAAGTGAAAGGAAAGGGGAGAACCCACGAGAGGAGAAGGCTCAAATTCGGCCTCCCAGAGCCCAGCAACAGCCAGCGGCTAACGTTAAACCTACCTACTCAAAAAACGACAAAAGGGGGGGCTCCCAGGAGTTCCCCCCGAGGATAACCAAGGACGAGAAAGGGAAGAAGAATCACATATACCTACCTCCAGACGAGTGGGCCGCATTAACCCCAGAAAAGCAAGCAGAAAGGAGGGCAACAAGGGAGGAATTCAAATCCCGGAAGGAGAGAGCATAGAATCCTGGCCTCCTGGTGATGTGACACATGACACTCGAACATGGGAAGAAGACAGAGTGACAGAGAGTCTATTAACCCTCAATATAGATCCCCAGGAGAGGCCCCTACTGAATGCTATTGCACTCAAGACACAGGAGACTGATGGGAAGTTAACGTGTCAAGTGGGAAACGACCAATACCTAGTAGACACCGGGGCGGAAATTTCCCTGCATGTAAATACACCCATTACCGGATCCATAGAAGTGGAATTAGGTAATGGGACCAGAGCCCTCATGGGTACAGGGGAGAAGCATGGGATATCAGGAGTGGTAGGACCACCTAATTCGGAACCCCTGTTATCCCCAAAAGACTTGATACTACTGTACGAAAAGGAAAAATTCATACCCAAGTGTGACCCGAAAAGGCCACAGCACAGAGTCCGTGTCAAATATATGAAGCCAGTGGACATACGGGGCGAAATGGAAAAGGTTGTGGAAGAGTCCGAAAGCCACGAGAAAACCCTCATACGAGAAATACTCAAGAGAGGCTTATATGCTGCCCACAAGAACGACGTGGGAAGGGTGGACCCCAAGTATACACACACTATACAGGGGACCATACCACCGAGACAAGCACAACACAGGGTGGACCCGAGGTGCAAAAAGGAGCTGACAGAAACCATCACGGAATTGGAAGAAATGGGCGTGTTGACTATGTTGGACTCTGCTCTAACAAATACCCCTGTAATGGGAGTCCCCAAACCTGATGGATCATGGAGATTAGTGCACAACTTAATTGCCCTGAATGCCAGAACATGCTCAGATACCAGGACAATGATAAACATAGCACAAACAACCAGGAATCTGCCCAACAAACGTTGGAAGTCTAGCATTGACCTGGCTAATGGATTCTGGTCAGTACCTATCGACCCCCTATCCACCCAAAAGACGGCGTTCACCTGGAACGGGCTGTCCTATGGATGGACAGTATTACCACAGGGGTATAAGAACTCCCCGAATGTGTTCCAAGGAGTCATAGAGGACATCCTAAGAGGCCTGGATGTCACCATATACATCGACGACGTGTATTGGACCAATGACTCGGAACAAGAACACTTGGAACTACTGGACCAGGTAGTGACCCGCCTCTCCAGGGCCGGGTTAAAGATAGGCCTCAAGAAGTGTGAGATCGCGAAACATACCCTGAGGTATCTGGGTTTCAACATCACGGACACCGGAAAGTCAGTCAGCAGGGAATACCTGGATCAGGTAGCGGCCATAGAGAAGCCTGTGTCCCTGAGTCAGCTGGACTCTGCCATGGGAAAATGCGGCCACATTATGACCCATGTGCCTGGCTATGCGACAAAAGCATCCCCGCTCCACAAACTGAAAGGCAAAGCTCTCGAGGGAAAAAACCCTAGGAATAGGAACATCCCCATAGAGGAAGTGGAGCCAGGCTGGACGGTGTTCAAGACCCATGTGCTGGAAAACTGCAAAGATCTGGAAAAAAGAGACCCCACCAAACATCTGGAAGTATTCCCACAAGTGGAGGGTACGCAAGGGATAACTCTGAAATGTCAGAATAGAAAGGGGAAGACCCCTTGTCTACTTTTATCCATGCAGTTCACCAATACGGAGGAGCGGTATACAGAAGAAGAACGAATCCTATGTGGAGTATTTAGATTCTGGAATGCCCTGAAGGACTTGGCTCAAGACAAAGATATAATAGTAACCACAGAATTTCCTGCCCTGCAGAGTGCCTCGAAGGGAACTATTACAGGCTTGAGGGCCATGACCTCACGATGGGGACATTGGTCAATGATGTTAACAGATCCTAAAATGAGATTTATCACAACAGGAACCAAGTGTCCCCTAGAAACGAAAACCAAGCTCACAGAGCCTGAGGCCGAACCCAACTGGGTACTCTACACAGAAGGAAGTCAGCACAAACAGGACGGAACAAAGGCCAAGTGGGCCTATGTTCTAAAACACAACAATGAGAACATCAAAACAGCGAGTGGCTGGACCGAGGGATCAGCCCAAACGGCGGAGGTAACAGCTATACTGGAGGGCATAATAATGGCCAAAGGGAAGCACATACCGAAACTACTTATTGTAACCGATAGCCAATACTGTTACAACGGAGGAACAGAGAACCTGGAGTACTGGAAAGCGAAAGGATTTGAAACCAGCACAGGCAGACCAATGGCCCATGGTGACCGCTGGGCCCTCATAGTGGAACAATTCCGAGGCATGAAAATAGCTTGGAAATGGCTAAAAAGCCATACGGAGGAAACCGGGGTCCACTACCAGGGAAACAAAGAAGTCGACACCCTGGCCCAAAACCGCCCTGAGGTCAGCGGGCTAAAACTCAAAAGACTGGCCTTAGTCACGCCCACAGCCTGGGAAGACAAAGGCACGGTGAGAGTACCGGAGGACGAGGCTACTCACATGATCCGACTGGTACATGATAACCTTGGACATGTTGGAAGTAAGAGGATGTTGGTATACCTAAGAACCAACCACATTCACATACCTAAAGCGAAACAAAGAGCGATAACAATCCGGAAGGCCTGTGAACGATGTGCGCTGGTAAGAGGGACAAAACCTGAGCCTGTGCCACTGGGACAAATAGCAGTATCTGAAGCAGGGCTGCATTTTTCCGCCGACGTGTTTGGACCCATGTCAGAGGGGACGAAAAAGAAACACAGGCAGGGACTGGTGATAGTGGACAATGGGCCAGGTAGACTCAGAATGTACCCTATCCCCACTCCGACGGCTGCAGTAATATGCAACTGCATATCACAGTTCCTAAGGGAAGAGCCAAGGGCTGCATCGCTCAGGATGGATAATGCCACCTACTTCACTCACGGATCAGTGAAGACACTACTGGAGGAAGCGGGTGTAATGGCCCAATACTCGGTACCCTACCAGCCCAATACGAACGGAGTGGCCGAGAGGGCTGTGCGCTCTATAAAAGAGCAGATAATCAAGGAGGATATGTTGCGATCCTGGGATGAACCAATCTCCCTCCTTAGGATACACCAAGCTGTGAACTTGGGAAGAGAGGATAAGAGATGTGTTTCAAAAGATAACACGGCTGTCTCTTCTCCCTTCTCCTTAGGTGAAGCCGTGTGGGTGCTCCGAAAACCCCTGGCAGGGAATCCCAGCAAGAAGTGTGAAAGCAAAGATACCATTGTTGAAATACTTAGTCCCAGGCGACTTAGATTACAGGACCTAGGTATAGTGCACGTAAATCAAGTCCGCAAAACCGGGTGAAGAAAGGGGAAGATGGCTGGAATCTCAAGCTCTACACCACAGGAAACGGGAAGCAAGATGGCCCAAAGGGGTGTACCGGGACTTAGAGAGTCCATGCCTTTCGCCTTGGAGTGCGCCAGGCACAAAATATTGATCTGTATGGCGCCAGGATTGTCCCCTTTGAATGGGGACGCTGGAAACATAAGAGGCGCCAGCGTTTTCATGGGTGTGGCTGATGGAGCAGTTAAGGCGGCGAAAAAGGGGTATCTGTCGGATAACAGATCACTAGTACGTCACCCCGACACCCCGGAAGCAGAACCTGTGGAGGGACCAGGAGGAAGCATAATCAGATGGACGAAATGGGGACACAACCTGGATAAATGCCAAGACCATACGGAAGTGAAACTAGGGTCAGGAATATACCTGACAAAGGGCAGTGGATACCTGCAAGATGGGGATGCTCCAGTCCGCAAAGGGGCCGCGGGCCGAGGAGGTATAGCCTTCAAGGGCAGCACGGAAAACCTGGCCAGCCTGTTGGAAACCTATCTTGAGAAAACCATAAACACCTGTTTCCCCAGGGCAATGCCTTCAAGGGGGGACAAGATGTTCCTGGTGAAAGGACCAGACACATTCTGGGTGAAGGATACGGAGGAGAGGTCAAGACTGTTCACCAAGGGACAGGAGGTCATGACCAATGATAGACTAAAAGGAAATGACCTTCTACTGGATGTAGCCAGCCTGGTGCGCATGATGTTGGCTAAAAGGGCTGTGCTACTAACCTCGGGACTGATCTCCTTGCCCTTCCCCAGCTCTGGACACAGACACGGTGGTGAATTCGATTGGTTGACCACTATAAGTGGAAAGCTCAGAGAAGGGTTCCGGGAAACCCTATCACTAGAACTACTGGTGAGGGACGGGCCTGGAATAACTAAAACGGGCACGAAAGGGAAGTCTATATCCCCAGGAGATACAGAGAGACCCGTGAATGGGAAAGAATACCAATGGGTGATACTCTCTGTCACGCTGAGTGTGGGGCATATGCCACATCCTATCAGAGGCCTCTCTGTGGAGATTACCCCGGGGAAAGACACTCCTGTGATCGGAAGCATTAGGAAGGGGTCCATGATCAAACCAAAGAGGGTACACTACCCCGACGGCATGGGACCAGGCTCGAGGGCGCCCAGTATATGGGATCGCATCAGGCGAAGATCAGAAGCCTTGACCAAGTAGTACATGCTCGATGCGCACAGGCGATAACCGTCTCACCTTTTCTTCTCAGGCAGCGAAGGAAAGGCGAGAGGGAGGAATATGGCCTACCTGAAGAACACCACAAACACCTATAACCTGGTCGCCCCGGAGTACGGGGAACAACCCATACCCATGCGCAGTGGGCCTGGTCCCGAAGACACACTGGGACCCGGTACCCCGACATCAGAATATTGGGCACCACCCAACCCACCATACCATGACCTGCCAGTCATAATCAGACAACCAACGCATATGGGCAGGGACTATATATATGAGCACATGACCTGTCTAAACAAAGGGGCATATGCGGTGCCCCGCCCAAATGATGAATCCGCTCGAAGAGAGATCATGACCTGCTTGACAATGGATATAGACCGGGAATGGGAGCAGTCAGATTCTGACAATGAATCCGAGAACAGGGCTGCTCCCAACATAGAAGAGATATCACCAAGCCTGGCGATTCAACCCAAGAAATCCGCCAAGGCTGTGGCAGGTAAATGGATACTAAGAGTGACTCTGGTAGTACTCGCCCTCACACTAACCCTGGGATTTATAAGGGCAATTGATTACCCCAGGACTCGTACTGAATGGGAGTTTGAAGAACCAACGGTTAAGGAACATAGAGGAATACCAATGACCCACTATAGAATGGTCACTCAAGTCCCGTGTGAACCAAGAAACGCATCAGAGAGATGGGAGGCCTGGTCGGACTATATATCTACCTCTTTTAGTGACACGGGTCAGGCCAAGGAACAATTACCTGACTGCTCACTGCCTGATCCGGAACCACAATGCTGGTTACTAAACCCAGAGGAGGGATGTAATCCATACATGACATGGAAAGATTTGGCCGCTCAGAGGGACGAGATATGCCTCGGTGCGGCAGGAGCGGAGGTGACGGCAGTATACCCTTCTAACCCCAGAGGCGAAATCTCAACTAAAATGAAACTAGCCAAGGGAGAGGCACGGATATACCCCTGCATCAGGGTCAGAGCACACTCCAGGTATCAGGGTGACCCGGAGTGGGGGCCTTGGGAGGAATTATCTAACTGTTCTACTACCAGACTGAATGGAACCCGAGCAGTAGAAGTGACCCTGGGCAGGAAACCAAGTGATGACACAGGAGAATCAACCTTGACCAAGGTGACCCTGTATACAAAATGGCCCCCGGCATGGGAACGAGAGGTTGAGGCCTTTTTTGGATTCTTGACCCCCAGACAAGACACTCAGACGGAGTCTCAGGTCCAGGAACGGCCTGAACAGGATATACCTCTCACAGCTACTGACCAAGCAGGAGGATGTCCTTTTCAGACTACCGCTACATGGTTCAAATGGACTGTGGCGGTAACCAACCCAGGACGGGTAAAAATCAAACCATACCCACCTACACTTCCATGGGTGCGCGGTCTCCCCCTGGCGGGGGGGAGGACCTTATGGTACACAGACGTCCCAACCTTGACCCCGAGCCAGGTGGAGAAACTCGAGGGAAAGTGGGGCACGCAAATACTAGACTCTCTCCTCGATTGCCTATCTGATAACCTAGCCAAAACTGATGAGGTATGGAGGGGTCTTACCACCCTTGAAGTGGGAAAAAGAATGATGAGAGAAGCGGGTGAATTAGTCCCTATATGCCGAGAAGCACGGAATATGGGGGTCCCACGCCCATACTCGAATGGAACTCTGGGCCAGGAAGCCACCTGTCGTGTGAATTTCAGGAATTATTTGAGGAGGTATAGAGTGTACCCAGAACCCACACCATACGACAGATACCACAGCAGGTGGGCAACTCGGCCCCTCAATGAATGGAAGGCCTATGCAGGAATAGGCCTCACGGATGAGGAGGTCAACCTGGTGGCGGCATGCTGGCAGAAGGAGCCAGATACGGAAGAGACCAAGTTGACCCTGTTCATCCACCAACAGTTAGCTGCTCAGGTTTTGGGGTTCCAACTAAATGTGGGTAGGCATATAGACCCAAATTCCAGCACCCCATATCCCGGAGCATTGGTAGTGGCAGTGGGGAGCAATAACAAAGATCCCCCAAAAGAAAGCAAACCTAATCCAAACCTCAATCCCGATGGATCAGAAAAAGAGGATATATTGGAGTGGGTACACGATTGGAAAGAAAAGGATCCACAGCTACCTTTCACTATGGTGAACATTAAAGAGAGACAATTAGGCGAAATCCTACTACCCCCACCTCTTATTCTCACTAGAAAGACCTCTAGTGGCTACATAATGAGGTGGGGTCTGGAACCAAGCTTCAGAGCGACGGGGGCCCAGCTCGGGGCCTACCCCGGAACTACTTATGGTAGATGGGGGAAACAGTATTGTACGCAGAATGATCAGAGTCTGTGTACAGAGAAGGATACTTATCCGCACCTACATGTGGAGGAGGCTACCTCAGCTATGGTAGACCTAGCTTCTACTAGGACCCTGACTAGGGGGAGATCCCGGGATGGGATTAACAGTACGTGGATCCATTGGGGCACTCTCCCTCTGGCTAAGGCTCAGAAGATGCGACCCTCGAAGAATGGTAGAAAGGTACTACATTGTGCGTAACCCTCCCCCGCAAGAACATGCATGGAGTAATATGCATTGGTTCGACTCTCCAACCTCACGGGACACCAATGACCTAATGAGATGGAGGGCAGTTTCGGGGGAGGGTGGAACACTGTATTATGACCCAAAATTCCCCCGGCAGGTGGGCATCCCCTTGATAGTGGCTAACTGCTACCGCTCTTCTCCCACTGCGCGATGGGGAGCTAAACAGAATGAAGCCACATGGCAGGCAAAAACTTCAAAATGCGGACCCCTAGCAACGCTGTTTGAACACACCCTGGATAGAGGATTCCCCTACTATTGGCCACCGGAGGCATACCTGTTGAACCGATGGAATTTCATCAATACCCAGTACTGCAATAACAGACGGGGAAACAATCGACATCTGTTTAACACCTGTACGGGATGCAGCAAGGCCCTGTTTGACTTTGTATCCCCATGGAAACCCATATCTGATTATTTGGAAACAGGAGGAAAGCTGAATCCAGATTTTGGATGGACAGGAAGAGGATTCTACCTGGATGGTGTTTTTCCCATTTCACATGCTAACAACATGACAAACGGGTCCTGTTCACAGGATCGAGCACCGTATGTGGACGAATAGAGCAAACGGAGGGACATAACTCAATTTGCGATAGTACTGGGTACCATTATCGGGCGTGCAGCTGAAGATATAGGAGGGGCCGTGAAGGATGGAGTGGGTGATATTTGGAATTTTGCAACTTCCATGGTACAAACAGCCAGGGCGGTCATTATGGGGATTGTGAGGTGGGCCCTCCCCTGCATTTTGATAATAGGGGTCATTATTACAATAAATCTACTACGTCATATGGGCCTCCTCTCCCGGTCAGGGAGGGCCGTAAATTATGTAAAAAAGAGACTGTGGCCTTCAACTATGACGGCGCCTCTTCTGAAATGAGGATAAAAAGGACCAGTGCTTTCTCTCTCGCACACTAGTCAGAGACGCTGGGACGCATAGACACAACAGCAACTAACGGAGAATGGCGGTTAAGGAATATACCATCTTAGACGAACTTCTGTTACATGGTGATAGCGTACTGGGTATTTTGGATCGTGACCCCCTCGTTTCTAGGAGAGCGACCCTCGTGTCATCATCACCAAGCCTGGTTTCACCAAAAATGCCTGACCAGGGCCAGACAGCAACTGCGATTACATCGCCGGAGGATAAACTGTCTCTGGGCCTAGGAGCAACCTGGATGAATAAAATATCGCTCCAGAGAGGAAAATGGGACGCTATAGACGACAGCCAACGATCTCAGTTATATGCAGAAAATGGAAGAATGATGACAAATGAAGAGCTTAAGTTCCCCGCCAGTTGGGCTGACATAGTGGGAATAAAACCAGGGAGAAGACCTTATTCTGACCCTTTCACCAGGATGCCGTTCGAGGATTTCTTCTACTTGGACAGTGCGTCAGAAGTGAGATCCAGTAGGGCCCATGTTCTGGTGGGAGGTAACTGGACCGGTATCCTCCCGGCCTGGGTGAAGATCTACATGGTTACCCGAGAGGGTGACACAAATCTCGGCAAGACATGGGCGACCGTCGAGAGCTGGGGAAACAGCTGTGAATATTATAGGGTGGATTTGATCTTTTACCCTAAGATGAGCACGTCTCACATCGATGTTGATTCTGGATTCCGTTATATACGGTGGGATCCGAAGATTTATCCAGTCCTGCCCTCCACCGAGCACAGGAGTGTGGTCAGTCAAGAAGTCAGGGGAGGTGAAAAAGGTCACAGCCTGCAAGACCCAAGATCTATGGCCTCTCGACCCGGGGGGTCAAGACAAGAGGTCCCCAGTACAAGTACTTCACCACCATCTACCAGAGGCTGGGCGGAGTACGAGAGGCCAAAGAAAACAAGAAAGTCAGCAAAATATCCAACAACACCTTACCAATAAAATAAAAATGTTGGTAAAAATATAATCAAGAAAAGCAAAAGCCCTGTTCTCTAAAAAAGAACAGTGATTTCTATTTCTAAATTTTGTTGTTGTTTATGTAACAATATAGCCGTATATACCTATTTTTCACATGTAATTATATGCTTCATTATTCAATTATTCAATTGACGATGGACAATGACCTCCCAGGATGACAGAGTGGGTGTGAAGTGCCACAGAACAACAAGTGACACTTTTGGAAATTGACATCCTGATTCGTTCCTATATGACCAGTATAATCTTTTATAGACTTTAAAAAACTGAACTCTGGAGGATAGCTCTATGATGACTCTACTTATAAAAATGGAAATGAGCCTTTAATATCTGCAGAAAAGGTGCCTGTTGTCTGTGAAGAACAGGCCCGCAATGGGGAGTCAACCTGGGGAATGTGGCCCTCAGCAGAGGAGAGAAAGCTGTAAAATGTTAACCCTTACAGAAGGGAAGGGAATTAAAGGTTGAGGGTTGAGAAACAGGGAGTCCTGAAACTATAGAGGGAATCTTAAAAACTATATAACAATTAAATGTTTAATGTGTACAGTAAAAGTTTTCATAATGGCATGCTTATAATTAACTGTCAGTAGAGAATAATACTAAAGAATGATGTGTAAAACTGTTTTCTGGAGGGGATCTTTAAGGAGTCTTGATAAGAAATCCTATGGATGGCCTCGTGCCTGGTACCATATCACGTGGTCACCACAGACAAAGCAGTTGTTTGTTCTGAAGAAATAAGGGACTTTCTCTTACTTAAAAAAACCACTAGGTAACTAGAAGTAACGCTAGTACAAAGAAGGAGGAGTCCATACGAATTATGTATTGTATTTTGGTTTGCTAAACGAAAATGACATCCCTGTGACATCACTGTGTTTAGACCAATCGAAAATATGATACAATATCAATATAAAAAGGACTGTGGCCCATTCAAGAGCCAGACTTTTTTGAGAGATTTTGAGGAGATGACTGAAACCTGATATATTGTAAGCTGAAACTTGTGTACTTATAAAAATGAAACTGAACCTTTAATGTAATCTTCTACTGTTAAAAAATAAAAACAATCTTCTTTTGGCAACAACGCTTGCTTCTATTCTTCCCAAAACGACTGGTAAGCATGGAGATGTTTTTTTGCATTGTAACTTTTCCAGTAATGTGCCTGATTTATGATGTAAAAAACCTCATGAGTGTGGCTTTCCCCAGACGGAGTAGACGGAGAAATATGATTATGCATTAAGGACTAAAGGTGGGTTCTGTATAACTGTTATTATCAAGTAATGCCATACAGTGGTAATACGGCCAACCGAGTAGATTAAAGCAAAATAAATAAAAGTAAACTCCGCAACTCCAATCAATCAACTGTATGACTGGGGGGGACGGGGGGTGCCTGTGTGTGAGCCTGGGTCGGCTGGGTTTAAGCCCTGAAGTTTATAGACACATTGAGTCCTAGACGTCCCAAACTTCGCAGGACGCTGCTTGAAGCTGGGATGCGGACCAATGAGTTATGGGATAATCAATCTGACCTAGGCTTATGACTCGTACTTAACAAGTAATATTAATGCTTTTGATGCCGTTTCATTTTGGGAGCGGGGAATGAAACTGTCACGATTAGGGGTGTAACGATGCAACCTCACAACGATTAATTTCGATTACGATTACTCAGGCAACGATTCAATGCATCATGAAATCTCTTAATTTGACCACGATTCGATTAGATTCGATTAGATTCGATTAATTTTCGATACATTTTCTATCAGTTAATTCCCCAAAAAAAATTTAATACACAAATGTGGCTGGGGGAACTGATTCACTCAGCATGAATGGACTATATATCAATAAAAACAACACACACAAAAAACATTACATTTTTTTTTATTTTAATTTCGATTCATTTCTATTATAATCGATTCTAACATTTTCAAATCGATGCAGTTGAATCGTCACATTAGAATCGATGCATTTAGATTAATCGATGCATCGTTACACCCCTAGTCACGACCCATTAAACCTAAATCAGTGGGCAAAAGTAATGGGGATGTCCTCACTGAAGAATCAGCACCACACCGTTCCACCCATATTCCATTCTGGACTGGCCACCTTCAGTCTATATCGTCCCATAAGATCCTATACTTTTTCTATTCATTTCTTCTTTTGAATTTTCTTCTTTCTTTTTTCTTTTTCTTTTTTAAACTTTTATTTACCCAGGGTAGGTTCGCTGAGCATGAATGACCTGCTTCATGTTACACACATTCACACCTGGGAGCTGCCCAGTACAACCACAGTCTGACACTGTTGACCGCTAGGAGCTGCCCAGTACAACCACAGTCTGACACTGTTGACCACTAGGAGCTGCCCAGTACAACCACAGTCTGACATGTTGACCACTAGGAGCTGCCCAGTACAATCACAGTCTGACACTGTTGACCACTAGGAGCTGCCCAGTACAACCACAGTCTGACACTGTTGACCACTAGGAGCTGCCCAGTACAACCACAGTCTGACACTGTTGACCACTAGTAGCTGCCCAGTACAACCACAGTCTGACACTGTTGACCACTAGGACCTGCCGAGTACAACCACAGTCTGACCCCACTGTTGACCACTAGGAGCTGCCGAGTACAACCACAGTCTGACACTGTTGACCACTAGGACCTGCCCAGTACAACCACAGTCTGACACTGTTGACCACTAGGAGCTGCCCAGTACAACCACAGTCTGACACTGTTGACCACTAGGAGCTGCCCAGCACAACCACAGTCTGACACTGTTGACCACTAGGACCTGCCGAGTACAACCATAGTCTGACACTGTTGACCACTAGGACATGCCCAGTCCAACCACAGTCTGACACTGTTGACCACTAGGAGCTGCCCAGTAGTCTGACACTTTTGACCACTAGGAGCTGCCCAGTACAACCACAGTCTGACACTGTTGACCACTAGGAGCTGCCCAGTACAACCACAGTCTGACACTGTTGACCACTAGGAGCTGCCCAGTACAACCACAGTCTGACCCCACTGTTGACCACTGAGCAGCTCCACTGGATCAGTTGGGGGTTAAGTGCCTTGCTCAAGGGCACTTCAGCAGGTTGGTAATGAGGGATGGCACTGACTCTTACCAGTTGAGGTTTTAATGGTTAAAGCTATTGATTCGATATAGTGACTCTATTTAGAGGTGAGCAGATATTAAAGGTTAATTCCTGTTTCATTTGAATGTACACTGTAACATATAGTGTCCTTTTGCCTGAGAGTAGTTAAAAAAACATGTGAAACTGGACTACATGGTTTGATCCATGGTTAATAGTACCATAGAAAAAAACCAACACTTTGCAATCACTGATGACTGGTAGACAACCACAGCATGTTTTCTATTTCAATCTCATTTACCACAACACAAAGTATTGTAAATATATATATATATATAAGATAAACAAACAAACGATGTTCTTCCATCCTACATAACTTCATTACTAGACGGGAGCTCTTGACCATACCATACTCGCTCTGGAGATTGGTTTATGCATAAGGTCCCCAGAGTTTGCACTGCATTAGGAAAATCTGCTTTTAGCTTCTGTGCCCCCGACGTGTGTAATGTTGCAAAGCACCTTAAAACTCAGTTTAAATCTATAATAGCCAACCATTTCACCTCAGTCTGTAGTTGTTTTAAATCATTTAAATTGTTTACTTGATTGACTTTTCTGTTTCTACTGTTTCTACTTTTCTGTTTCTACCTATATTGTTTTTGTATTATACTGTACCTCTCGATATCACTGTAAATGAGAGCTTTCTCTCAATGATCTCTTGAGGTTAGATAGAGATTGAATTGTGTCATTTCCACATTATTTAGAACAGTTTATTTTACTGTAGCAGGTAAAACAAGGAGCTGTGTGTATTATTGAGAAAGACCGACAGCAGCTCACGTTTCAGTGACGTTCAGATAACCTACTCACGTTTTCATCAGCAAAGAATGCTCTACATACTCTTGCTAGCGTAAACCATAGACATAAAGGCTAGATGACTCACCCGCCCTGCCGGCCAATGGAGACCGACGTTGCCACGTGGCGGCCATCTTGCCACAGGCAGCACGCCCACTCATAACATGAATGTCTATGGTGGTGCATGTACTATTGAAATAACCGTAGCTCGCTAAATCATCAACCGATTTTCAAACGGTTTGGTTTGTTATAAACGTCAGAGATGTAGTTATCATACTGCATATTTATAATGGACTTTCATATGAAAATTATTTCAACATGTCCAAGCATCTGAATCATAGCCACGTGAATAACATTTGTAATAAACCAAATCGTTTGTAAATCGGTAGAAAATGTAGCAAGCTCTGGTTATTTCAATAGTACAACCATAGTACAATCTTACATTTAAAAAACAAATCAAATCGGTAGTAAACAATGCAAAGTTTCACTTATCAAACTTCCGTCACATCAGAAACTCTCTGTCAACAAAAGCAGCAGCACTGTATTTTAATGCCATTATTATGTCACACTTAACATACTGTCTGACTAGCTGGACACAAGCCTCTTGTACAACACTACGATCTGTACAGGTAGTTTACCATCAGGCTGTGAAAGTTCTGGACAGGAAAACAAACAGCCACCACCATAGCATAGCAAACCAGAACCTACTGAGCTGGGACAATCTCGTCAAATTCAAAGATGCCTGCCTTACCTATAAAATCCTACATGGCTTGGCTCCTCCCCCCCTCTGTACTTTCATAAAACAGAAAGCATCTGCTGACAGATATAATAGGTCTGTAGTCAGAGGGGACTGTGTCGTCCCAAACAGGAGGTCTGCTTTTAGTCAGACAGCCTTTTCCGTGAGAGCAGCCCACACCTGGAACAGTCTGCCAACACGGCTCAGGGAGTATCAAAGTTACATTTAATTTAAAACTAACTTAAAATCATGGTTGAGAGATGGTCAAGTGTGCGACCATTTTAACTGAGGGGTTGTATTGTAATGTATTTTAATGTATTTATTTGTATGTATTTTAGTGTATTGTAACCTATACTGATTCCTACTGTGTTTTAATTATTGTACTATGTTTTAATTATTGTAGTGCTCATGTCACCTGCCCCAGAGACTACAGTTGAAAATTAGGCAACTTGGCTAAACTGGCATATTTACAGTCAAATGTTCCTTAATATGCACGGTCTCTGTATTTTAAACCAATAAATACAAATACAAATACATGCACCATAGACATTCATGTTATGAGTGGCCGTGCTGCCTGTGCCAAGATGGCCGCCAGTGAACACGCTGGAGACTCTGCCTTGCACCATCTAGTTATATATATATATATATATATTAGTGCTGTCAATAGATTAATCTTTTTTTTACTAATTAATCTCACAATTCTCTGTAATTAATCTAGATTAAAAATCGCATTTTTCTACTTAAGACCAAAGCTTGTAACAGATATTTACTTGAGTAAAATCATGGAATTAATGTAAAATCAACACAAAGAAAGTATATTTAGATTCAAAGACTATTTTAATAGCTTTCTTTGAATACAGTTTCTCTCTGTGAAATACAAATGTTCAACAAAACCATCAACATTGACTCAGCTAGACCGCTTTCTTATATTATATTGAACATTTTGCACTCCATAGATTAATCTAGATCATTTTGTTTAACGCTTTAAAGGGGCTATGCATTGCTATTCCTAGCACTATTTGGGCAACTTTACACAATTCCTGTTAGTCTATTGAAGATATTTGTAAGGTTTTTTTCAAAAAAATTCATTGTTTTATATTTCTAATCAAGTACTCAAAACCATAATTTTTCAGCCTCAAGAAATCAGGCTGTTATGGCCTGGCTCCGCCCATAAGCACTTTGAGTGACAGTCAGTCCACAGTCTGCACTGGTAGAGGGAGGGGGGGAGAGAGAGAGAGAGAGAGAGAGAGAGAGAGAGAGAGAGAGAGAGAGAGCGCACGGCCCCGCAGCTCCACTCGCTGTCTAGTCTAGGTAGAATGGGGGCGGGCATTAGCTCCAACCACAGAGCCAATCGCATCACTGTGCGCTACCCAGCGGCTGTATGACGCGTATTGGCTGTTCAAAAAAAATATGACCTGATTTACTAGACCAGGAAAGGGGCTGGGCTGAATCTGAGCAATCCGCCAATATGGTATTTAGACCCTAAAACACATTGATACGAACTCCTATTACTATAATACAATGCTAGAGACTGAAAAATGACATTTATAATACATAGCCCCTTTAAAGAATTTTAATTAATCTCCAGAGTTAAAGCATTAATTTTGACAGCCCTAAATATATATATATTATATATTATATCTATGGTGTAAACTACTGAAGAAGTTGGTCGCAGTCAACCAGCACCTGCTAATGGGTCTGACCCTTTAGCTCCGCTGGTTAGTGTGGCCTGCACCTGTGGATCCTACGCCGGTCTCAGGTTCAAATCCACTCGGTTACACTAGAAATGTACTAGCAAATATTTTTCGGTGATGCTTTGCTAAAACCAAACCAATAGTTAAAAGCTTATTTTAGATTTAGTTAATCTATTATTCTTATTTACATCAATATATTCGTAAGCGTCCCAGAGTTTAGGTGACGCTGGGGGCAATGGTGAGAAATCTCCCATCATGCTTTGGTCTGTTATACTGAGTTCATTAAGGTCTGTTATACTGAATATATTAACAAGTACCGATGAATATATTACAGAGAATCTATTTCTGCAGTCTATACTTGTTGGCTATTCGCGAAACGTTAACCCTTTCACTGCCACACGACAGCCGGTTAACCCTTTCACTGCCACACGACAGAAGGTTAACCCTTCACTATCACACAACCGACGGGTTAAAGGGTTAAACCTTCTGTCGTGTGGCAGTGAAAGGGTTAAGAAGCGAAGTTGATCTTTGTGTTAAGAATACTGTGTTGAACGTGTTCTGCCATGAGTCCCAGTGAGACGTGGGTTAATGGCTTTTTTTTCGCCAGCGATCCTGCATTGTGTTCAAACTCAAAACTTTGCTCAAAGCTTCCTTTCTGTAGTCGTGCGGCGCATAGGTGCCAGTAAGGCTTTCTCCTGCTTAAAGTCACATTGTAGTACGAGCAAGAATATCTCTCTGCCTCTTTCTTCCTCCCCGGGAGCTCGGCTTGCCGCCACATAAACGTCAAATTAATTTGGACAGCTTGGTATAATTACCGTAAAAAAAAAAGAAAATTAAATAAAAAACGAGGCCAAAGCCGGGGGAAGTGAACGGCCTCTTACGGGAGTGATTCAATATTGTAAATGGCAGGAAACACTTTTGTGTGATTCCAGATCCATTGCCTCCGAGTCCACACACACGCAACTGCACATTTGGCACGAAGCCATTGTACTTTTATTAAGTTAATATCCCCCCCCTGGTGGATGATTCTTCGTTGTTTTGAAACAGACCCTCCCTTTTTAAACCAGATAGGTTTCAATCCAATTTCTATGTGCACTTAATTAAGATGGAGGTATACTGTAGCCGTAAAAGCGTCCAACCTTGACTGAAGCAACGTGCTTATTTCAGGAAGTTTCACTATTAATCCCAACAATTCAAACCAGGCTCGGAACCACACATCCACTGCCATACAGTAGGTGGCCCATCCAGACATTAATCAAGCATAGACCCTCATCTCACAGACAAAACCTACACAAAAGCAACCAAATCCACACAGAGCTAATGAACGCTATCACCACTGAATGCCAGGTCACTTTTGAGCAAATCGTTTATCTGTGCTGTATGTTACCGCACTTCTTAGAGAGCTGCACTGGCTTCCCATTGCCGCACGGTTCCGCATCAAGGTCCTTGCCCTGGCATACTAACTAACTACACTAACTACACACCCTCGAGACCCCTGCGCTCTGCATCTTCTGGCCACCTCAGACCCACTTCTGTCCGAGCTCCGGGGGGGGGGGGGGGTCATCAAAGAGAAGCCGGCTATTCTCGGTCCATGCTCCACAATGGTGGAACGAACTTCCCACCACAGTCAGGACAGCCGCCGAAACCTGATACATTTTCCACCGCCGACAAAAAATTCTTCAATCAATATCTAAATATCTAAAAATAATAATAATAATAATAAAGACAAACATAACCTAACCTTCGTACTATCTTTTACTATTATGCACTTTGCTACTAAGGAATCTACCTTGCCTATAATATTATTACTGCTAATATGCCCTATACTACTATGCACTCAAGTTTGACACTGTGTGATGAACAATGTTGTGCTTAGCTGCCAGAGTTGTACCCTTCCTGCTGACTTGTTGTTGTACAGAACTTGTAAGTCACTTTGGATAAATAATAATAATAATAATAATAATAATAATAATAATAATAATAATAATAATAATAATAATAATAATAATAATAATAATAATAATAATAATAATAATAATAATAATTAGTGCTGTCAGGCGATTAAAAAAATTAATCTAATTAATTACAGGATTTGTAATTAATTAATCTAATTAATCGCATTTTAATCGCATAACCATTTTATGCCTGATATTTTATATTCTATAATCATATTTCAAATTGCATGTGTCCGGATGGCAGAATTCAGTACTGTATCTACAAAACCTTCTGTTTAATCATCTTCCATCTATTAATTTGCTTAGATTTTTCAGGTCTGGTCAATTTGAGCATGGTGTTATTCACAGTCAAAGATATTTTATTGATATTCTCATTTGGTTCATTACAATTTACTCAAGCCTAGTGACAGACACAGTATTTCTGACACTGGGAATACATTCCCTGAGATCCATAGATGTCCCTAGAATCAGATACCAAGAACATGCAAATGGACCATATAAAAAAAAGTCTGTAATGTGGATTCTACGTTATTATGGAATGAATGAGATACAAAAAAATATATATTATAAAAAAAAAAAAAATTAAAAACAAATTTGTAATTAATTTTGTGTTAATTTTCATAACGCGATAATTTGCTGTGTAATTAATTAATCTAATTAACGCGATAAACTGACAGCCCTAATAATAATCTATATAGCGCTTTTCTCAGACTCAAAGTGCTTTACAATGTAGGGTGGTAATTGCCTCCTTCACCACCACTGGTAGCACCCAACCTTGGGCCACGCAGGCTCAATGGCTGCCTGTCATACACTGGCACCCGGCACACATCACACTACACAATGACTACCATACACTGGCACCAGACACACATCACACTACACACTGACTACCATACACTGGCACCAGACACACATCACACTACACACTGACTACCATACACTGGCACCCGGCACACATCACACGACTACCCAATGGCTGAACGGCTCAGGAGACAGGGATCGATATCAGCCAATTAAGGGGGAAGGGATGATTAGGTGGCCTTGATGTCAGAGACCTGATTGGGAATTTGGCCAGGAACGTCGGGGAACCCCCTACTCGTTACGATAGGCGTCCTGGGTTCTTTAACGACCGGATTCAGTCGGCTAACTGACTAAATGTAAATATTTGTATTCTTTACATCTGCTTCCAGTGAGCTAGCCTACTTTTGAATGATTACAGAGCCATGGCTAAGTCTGGGTGATTTTTTTTTACCTTTGTAAAGGTAAAGGGTCATAGGGTCAAAGGGTCATAGGCATGGTCCTCTGGTCTTTCCCACAGAGTAGCACTGGCTGCCTTATCATCTGGGGGCCCTTGCTTACCTGTGTGCATTCAACATTTTCTAACTCTACATCTGCAAAAATAAAGTCTGAGATCTTTCAGAAATTGCGCCAGTGCAGAGAACAGACACTCGTTTTTCTTTTTAATTGCACCTCTCCCATTTTTTATTTAAATTTTTTTTTTAAATCTGTTGCACAATTTAAAGAGTAAAAAAAAGATGAGCGTTTATTTGACAACAAAAAAAGAAAAGAACGATGAAACATGTCACTGTTGCCACTATGATGACCCTCATGTGTGTAACATCACAGAGGTTTTGTTTTTCGCTGGATGTCTGTGTGGTGGTACAGTAACTGGAGGTTTTACACTTCCTCTCAAGACCGGCCTATACCCACGGACGGTAATAATAATCCGGCTATCATATGAAAGGAAAAAACCAGCACTCTTGTCAACAGAGAGACTCCGAGACCCAGAGGGAGATCAAAGCTCCAGCTTCAGTCTTTGCTCCAGACGGTCTCTTTGCGACTCGTTGTTGTTGAGCGCCGGCGACGGCCTGCTCCTCGCGCTCCTGCCGTCCGTGGCGCCGCCGGCGCGCGACGTCGTCTCCGTCACAAACAGCCGACTCACCCACACGGAGGTGACGATGCGCCTGTACTCCTTCCTAAAGTTCCTGTTCAGGAGTCCGTAGATGATGGCATTCAGGCAGCTGTTGAAGTAGGCCATGAAGTAGCTGACCACAAACAGCCACTCGGGGATGCGAGACACCACGTGGTGCGGGTCTATGGCCACGGCCAGGCCGATCAGGTTGAGCGGCGCCCAGCAGATGGCGAAGAGCACAAAGACCACGAACATGGTGATGAAGTTCCGCAGGTCGCTGGGTCTGAGGCGGGGCCCCTCGTCCACCTTCACTTTGCGCCGCACCTGGACAAAGTGGCGAAACAGAGTGCGAATGGATTACGAGTTAGAATTGATGCCAGAGGGTTCACACATAGACACACAAACACACACGGGCACCGACACATGCGTTATTATGAAATATAATAGACCATATAATAGACCACCGTAGACCACCCCCCCCCCCCGTAGACCCCGCCCCTGTAGCGTGAGGAACTGCGTGGCCTCCGATGTTGCGCTGTGATTGGCTGAGACGATACTCTCGGAAATCAACTGCTGGGTTCATCGTGGTGAATAGATAGGTGCCTAAGAAACCTAATGCTGGGTTCATCACGGTGAATAGATAGGTGCCTAAGAAATCAGAAATCTACTGCTGGGTTCATTGTGGTGAATAGATAGGTGCCTAAGAAATCTACTGCTGGGTTCATCACGGTGAATAGATAGGTGCCTAAGAAATCAGAAATCTACTGCTGGGTTCATCGTGGTGAATAGATAGGTGCCTAAGAAATCTACTGCTGGGTTCATCACGGTGAATAGATAGGTGCCTAAGAAATCTAATGCTGGGTTCATCACGGTGAATAGATAGGTGCCTAAGCAATCTACTGCTGGGTTCATCACGGTGAATAGATAGGTGCCTAAGAAATCTACTGCTGGGTTCATCATGGTGAATAGATAGGTGCCTAAGAAATCTACTGCTGGGTTCATCATGGTGAATAGATAGGTGCCTATGCAATCTATTGTTGGGTTCATCATGGTGAATAGATAGGTGCCTAAGAAATTGTATGCTGGGTTCATCATGGTGAATAGATAGGTGCCTAAGCAATCTATTGTTGGGTTCATCGTGGTGAATTGATAGGTGCCTAAGCAATCTACTGCTGGGTTCATCGTGGTGAATAGATAGGTGCCTAAGAAATCACTGCTGGGTTCATCGTGGTGAATAGATAGGTGCCTAAGCAATCTACTGCTGGGTTCATCGTGGTGAATAGATAGGTGCCTAAGAAATCACTGCTGGGTTCATCGTGGTGAATAGATAGGTGCCTAAGCAATCTACTGCTGGGTTCATCGTGGTGAATAGATAGGTGCCTAAGCAATCTACTGCTGGGTTCATCGTGGTGAATAGATAGGTGCCTAAGCAATCTACTGCTGGGTTCATCACGGTGAATAGATAGGTGCCTAAGAAATCTACTGCTGGGTTCATCGCGGTGAGTAGATAGGTGCCTAAGAAATTGTATGCTGGGCTCATCACGGTGAATCATGAAGAATGAGACTGCAGTGACTGAGAGTTCTGCTCCAGGCAAGATAATCTCTAGGTCCCTCTCATCCACCAGACACTGCCGAAAGCCAAAATCTCTCTCTCCCTTCATTTTCTCCTTACTCCCTGCTCTTATATTTTATTGAACCTTGATTTATCCAGGAAGTCTCATTGAGATTAAAACCTCTTTTTCAAGAGAGACCTGGCCAAGGTAACAGCAGGAGGTCTACACAATACTTACAGACAATACAACAGTCAGGGAGGCTGGGTGGCGCATCGGACATTGCGCTCGTCACCAACGCAAGAGACACCGGTATCGAATCCGGCTGTCAGCGCTGCCTCCGGCTTGGGCCGGCCGTCATACTGACTCAATTGGCAGAGTCAGCGGGAGGGGAGTCGATGGGTGGTCATGATGGTCATCTGGTCGTTGTAAACAGCGACTCCTACAGGTCGGTCAGGGCGCCTGCACAGCAGAGACAGGAAATGGCGGGGGCAGTGTGAGCCTCCCACACGTTACACCTCGCCAATGAGAGTCCGCGCTGGCAGGTGAAAAGATGTGACTGGCTGCCTCCACATGTATCGGAGGGGACATGTGATGGGCTTCTATCCTCCCTACAACCGGCCAGTGGGGGGCACATGCAAGCAATGATCAGGACAGGGGAGGGAGAATTGGCACGAGAGGAAAAATTGGGATGGGAGAAAAAATCTCAGAAAAAAAGGAGGAGAAAAAGTAGGTACAAAAAAAAAAAGACAATACAACAGTCAACAATACATAAAACAATACATTGAACAACACACAGAGACAACTGCTCACTCTGGTGGAAAACATCGCGTCTCAAAAAATTAAATACTTTTAAAACCACCCAGGGGTATGAGATTCGTCCTGCTCGTCAGCTCGTCCTGCAGATTATTCCGTGTCCACAGTGCATAAGAGGAGACACAGTTCTGTACGAGCCATAGGAACGTTATAGATCAAACAGTTCTGTACGAGCCATGGGAACGTTATAGATCAAACAGTTCTGTACGAGCCATGGGAACATTATAGAGCAGGCAGTTCTGTACGAGCCATAGGAACGTTATAGATCAAACAGTTCTGTAGGAGCCATGGGAACATTATAGAGAAAAACAGTTCTGTACGAGCCATAGGAACATTATAGATCAAACAGTTCTGTAGGAGCCATGGGAACATTATAGATCAAACAGTTCTGTATGAGCCATGAGGTAGAGGGGTAGTTTACCTAGCAATGCTTAATAAATAAAAACTAGTGCTGTCAGGCGATTAAAAAAAATGTAATTACAGGATTTGTTATTAATTAATCTAATTAATCACATTTTAATGTGCAATGGCAGAATTCAGTACTGTATCTACAAAACCTTCTGTTTAATCATCTTCCATTTATTCATTTGCTTAGATTTTTCAGGTCTGGTAAAGTTGAGCATGATATTCTCATTTGGTTCATTACACTTTACTCAAGCCTAGTAACAGACACAGTATTTCTGACACTGGGAATACATTCCCTGAGATCCATAGATGTCCCTAGAATCAGATACCAAGAACATGCAAATGGACCATTTAAAAAAAAAACTGTAAATGTGTATTCTACGTTCTTATGGAATTAATGAGATAAAAAAATATTTAAAAAAAATATATAAAAGTTTTTAAATTTTAAATTTTTTATAAATTGAGTTCGTTTTCATAACGCGATAATTTGCTGTGTAATTTATTAATCTAATTAACGCGATAAACTGACAGCCCTAATAAAAACATATGAACGTTGCAGTCTGCGTGTAGCCGAGGATGTCCGGCCCACTGATCAGTAGAGTGTACAGTGATGAATTAACTACACATTAGTAATAAAACATAGTGATGCATGCATGTACACGACATCACCGTAATCAAGTTCAGACAAAACAACATGACTAATTGTTCTTAAAAAAATAAAGGCCAAGCTTTATCTTAAGCTCCCTGACCAATCGTCAATGTGTACTTTGCTGGGAATTCAAGTCAAGTCAAGAGTTTTATTTGTCACGGCATACAAGTATACAATGAAATGCGGGTGGTCTTGCCCGCAACGATGTGCAATACAGTAGTAACAACATATAATAGAATCCAATTGATGAAAGTAGCACATGAACACGAGTTCCTCACCCTGACACGCTACAAAAAGACAAGCGATAGACAAACACCGGAGAAGCAGCCAGATAATCGGAGACCTTTTGCACGCACATGCACACAATTTACATTAAAACTGGTACATCAACAACATTAGGCAGACAGCATGATAATACAGATGCTTGGAGAATACTAATCTGCAGTGTAAAAAAGGCAGGGGAGACCAGCGGTGCAGGTTGCTTCGCCACCTATCTATTGTCTGTACCAGGGGTATTTAATTCAAATTCATTCAAAGAGGTCCAGTCAGGGGCGGTCAGGTGGCGTAGCGGAGATTGCGCTCGTCACCAATGCAAGAGGCTGCGGTCTCGACTCCCGGAGTCAGCATTGATTGGGGCTTGGGCTGATCGCTATACTAACCCGTTTGGCTGGGTTAGGGGGAGGGCAAGTCGTGGGTGGGAATCTGGCGTTGTGGACAGCGACAGGTCAGGTCTGGGCGCCTGCTCAGCGAGAGGCAGGACTTGATGAAGGCAGCGTGAGCTCCCACGCGTTACACTTCACCAATGAGAGAGAGTCCTCGCTGCCAGGTGAAAAAAGAGTCACTGGCTGTCGCCGCGCGTGTCGGAGGAAGCGTGCGGATGACTTCAGGGTTCCCTTGTACCGACCAGTAGGAGAACATGCGCACAACAACCAGGTAGGGGAGGGGGGGAATTGGCACAACGACTAAATTGGGATGGGGAGAAAACAAAGAAAAATCAGAGAAAGAGAGAAAAAAAAAAAAAAAAAAAAAAAAAAGGAGGTCCAGTCAGAGACAATGTCCCCAAGAAAATGTCCTGGAACATCATAATGTCTGACTCGCAATATATATATATATATATATATTGCAGAATATACATTGCAGAACTGAGTGTCAAATCAAATAAAGAAAGTAATAATATAATATAGTAATAATTATATTATTACTATATTGCTGCAGGCTATATGTGGTTAACACCAGCACAGCCATGGAGAAAATGCCACTAATTCCCTCCAGGAACAGGTCAGACGACCCAACAGCTTATATGAGAAATATGAGAAAAATAAACAGTGTAAACTATATAATTACCTCTGAATATAAAAATATGAGGTTTACCACAATGAAATGTAGGTTTGAGTGACAAAAAATATATATAAATTATATATTTTCTTGGATGGAAAAGCCACACATTGACGGGCAAAGAGCCACATGCGTCATGTGTGTTAGTGTCTACAGTTTAGTCTAGTACGTGTTATTTATATTATATGTCCCGAATCAAGACCCAATTTTCCCAACTAATGTGCTTACCTTGTCTGTATTCCCAGTGGTCTGTGTGTTATCTGCAGTGTGTCTCGAGTCATGACATCCATTCACTATCAAATAATATGCATATGTAGTATTGAATCTTGGTCGGTGTGTGTGACCTCAGTGCTCGAGTCCTGTTTGGTGTGTGAGATCTCGTTATTTGAATCCTGGCTGGTCTGGTTGATCTCGGTGCTCGAATCCCGGTTGGTGTGTGTGGCCTCAATGGTCGCATCTTGGCCGGTCTGGGCGATCTCCGTGCTTGCATCTCGGATGGTCTGGTTGTCCTGGTTGGTCCGGTTGTATCCAGCGTCTCTTTGTCCTTCTTTTGGGGGTAATTTGTTTTATTTCTTTTGAATTAGCCTCCATGCTCCTCTGAATATTCTGTATTGCATCGAGTCCAGTCTGCGTGTTGGTTTGCATGTTAGCATCGTTAGCGTTCTGTATTGCTTCTAGCCTGATCCGAATGCTAGCTTGCATATTCATCGTGTTAGCTTCCATGTTAGCTTGTAGCTTCGTCTCCAGCCTCGCTGTTGTCTAACACTTTTATTTCTTTTGAATTAAATAAAACAGTTTCAACCAATTTATAATAAACAATTCCAACACATCTTAACTCCAAAATTAATAATCCCAGTAATGCCATTGCGATCGTGTGCATTGGGCACGGCTAAAATACGGGAAACAATAGGTTTGAGGCGATCGGATCTCCGACAGATTGCCGTGTGCTGATTCACTTTGAGGGGGAGGGGTTCCTGTAGCCAGATGCACAGAGAGAGAGATACCCAGAGACTAGATCCCCAGTTCAAAAGATAGGTGATTGCAATTTTAACGTCGGCAGCGGTGCCAGGGAGACACAGACAGGTCCGCGCAAGTGTTTAGAATGGAGATCAAAGGAAAAATATCAAAGGATCTACACCCGAGAAATCTCGGGTATGGCGCTCAACGGTTGGATTTTTTTTTTTTTTTTTTCTTTTTTACCTTCTCTTTCTCCTATTTTTCTCTGATTTTCTCCCCGTCCCAATTAGTCGTTGTGCCAATTCCCCCCCTCCCCCACCTGGTCGCTGTACGCATGTTCTCCCACGAGTCGGTACAAGGGTGTCCTGATGTCGATCGCACGCTTCCTCCGAGACATGCGCCGTCAAGCCAGTGACGCTTATTTCACTTGGCAGCGAGGACTCTCATTGGTGAAGTGTAACGCGTGGGAGGGCACGCTATCTGCCCCGCTTAGCAAGCGCCGAGACCTGACCTGTAGGCGTCGCTGTCCACAACGCCAGATTCCCACCCGCCAGCTTCCCCACCCCCTAATACTGCCAAATGTATTAGTATGAACGGCCAGCCAAGCTGGTAGCAACGCAGAGAGCTGGGCTCGAACCCAGCGTCTCCTGCATTGGTGACAAGCGCAATCTCCCCTACGCCACCTGACCGCCCCCTCAACGGTTGATTGCTAAGAAAGAGTTAACAATTGAACCGCTTTAACACCTCCTTCTCACTTTATTTCCCTCTTATATCCCACTCCCTCACTTTCTCTTGTTTAGTGAGAGAAGTGAGCTCTAGTCCTGCCAGGATGCCTGTACGTTAATGCCAAGCAAGCAGTGCAAAAATGCTTCCGCATTCGTCACCGCACGCTAGTGCGGTAAAGCGCCCTTCTTTTCAGACAAATGCTACCGTGCGTGCACCGGCGGCGGCGTGCTCGCTCAGGTGCGTGCGTGCGCCGGCGTGCTCGCGCGAGGTGCCCGCGCATGCGCATGAGATCCCGCCTTGAGCGGAGCTCAATATATATAAGTCACCGCCCCTTATTCAGTATCTACCAATAGCTCAATTGGCAAGGACACATGGCTGTGGATCCTATGGCTTGTTTGCTGGCGAGTTCGAATCCCATCGAAAATATTTTTTAACGTGATTTTTTTTTAACGTGTATTATTTCGCCGGTTAAGGTTATTTCGCCGGTTAAGGTTAGGCATGGTTAAGGTTAAGGTTAAGGTTAGGCATTGTTTCGGAGTTGGTTAAGGTTAGAACGGTTAAGTTTAGGCGCTGTTAAGGAGCTGGTTAAGGTTAGAGTTTGTCAAAGAGAATGGCAATATAATTTCTATGGTTAAGGTTAGGCATGGTTTCGGAGTTGGTTAAGGTTAGAACGGTTAAGTTTAGGCGTTGTTAAGGAGCTGGTTAAGGTTAGAGTTTGTCAAAGAGAATGGCAATAGACAGCCTATTTCCGCGCGACCTGGGCGCTGGGCGGCGGAAAATGAAAGGCGCATTACTGCATGCCACTACGGTAAATTTTTGCACTGCTTGCTTGGCATAAAGCTACACGCTGCCAGGATATAGAATCTGGGCTGGAATGGCTTGAGGACTGTTCTCATACATATGCATAGGTGCTTATTAGTGAGCCTGGAACCATATTTGGTTTTATATTCTGGATTCAAGAGGTTTATTTGTCACATACATACCAGGGCATACAGTGAATGCCTGCATCGATTGTGCAATAATACTAGTAATAAAATAGACAGGTAAAAAAACAGGTAATAAGAAGACATAAGATGGGCATGATAAAATAGACATGCTAAATTCCTGAGAAGGCACTGGGTCCTATGTACACTACTATACAATACACAGTTTTAACTCTGTCATTATGCTATACTTACTATATCTAAACTATACTATACAAGAATCACATCGGTTCTTTCCTTAAAGTTACCTTTATATTCTTCATTCCTTTAAAGTGACCTTTCCATTTAGTTTAAAGTGACATTTTGTTTAAAGCGATTGTTTAAAGCGATTGTTTAAAGCGATTGCAGCATGTGTGTTGTGTGTGTAGGCCTATATGTGTGCTCATGTGTACTTGTGAGTGGATAGTTCAGTGTTCTGATGGCCTGGGGGAAGAAGCTGAGCCGTAGTCTCTCTGTTCTTGTCGCGTGTATACGTAGGCGCTTGCCTGACCACAGCAGCTTGAACAGGCTGTTATTGGGGTAGTGAGGGTCCTTCATTATTCTGCAGGCTCTGGATTTGCACCTCCTGTTATATAAGTCCTGCAGGGGTGGTAGTGCAATACCCCGTAGTACGCTCTGCTGAGCGCACCACTCTCTGTAGGGCCTTCCTGTCCTGTGCCGTGCTGTTTCCAAACCAGGCAGTGATGTTTCCAGTCAGAATGCTCTCTACAGCCCCGGAATAGAAGGAGTGGAGTATCTTCCCCAATACTCTGAACTTCCTTAACTGTCTCAGGTGATAGAGGCGCTGTTTCGCCTTTTTTAATGTTTAATGTCCATAGTGGAGAAAGCTGCCTCGCAGCATTTTGATTAAAAGACCGGACCAGGACCTACTGTATGGTCTATACCCTCCAGTTCCAGTAGAGAGGGAGAGTTGGAGAGCTTCTCAGCCAATCACAGCACAACACTGGAGGCCACTACAGGGGCGTGGTCTTGCCCAGAGATGCAGTGGGATTCGCAATAACGCCACGCACACATACACATACACATATATATATATATATATATATATATATATATATATATATATATATATATATATATATATATATATATATATATATATATATATATATATATATATATATATATATATATATATATATATATATATATATATATACTGTGTATAAATCACATTAAATGGTCTGAATGCAAATACATTCAGACAACTTGGCTCGCTTCATTGTTAAAATCTTTAGTTTTTTCTATTCTACACTCTTCACAGTAAACACACTTTGGGCTGCATTATTTTATGAAAAGTGCTATACAAATTCAGTTTATTATTATTATCAGGATGTCCGATATTATCGGCCTACCGATATTGGCATTAAAATGTAATATCGGAAATTATCGGTATCGGTTTACATTTTATTTATTATTTATTTATTTTATTTAACCTTTATTTACCCAGGCAAGCAAGTAAGACCAAATTCTTTATTGTCAAAAGTATGCATAATGTTGTGTTAATTCCACGACAAGAGATATGTAATGTTAATTACCTGAAATTATTCAGTTTTTGGGGTATCGGTTGATATCGGTATCGGAAATTAAGAGTTGGACAATATAGGTATATCGGATATCGGTAAAAAGCCAATATCGAACATCCCTAATTAATATTATTATTATTAGGCATGCAAATGTTTCCAAAACCACAGAGAGAGAGAAAAAAAAGAACCGTACCGGCAAATAACCGCCACGACGCGGGCCAGGGGACGCTTATCCGGCGGAGACACTGACCTGAATCACCAGCACCCAGATGCGTAGGTAGCAGAAGGTCACCACGGCGATGGGAACCAGGAAGTGCACACCACCACGGCCACCGTGTAGGACGCGCTGACGTTCTGGGCGAAGGTGCAGAGTAGACCCGAGGGTCGTAGCGCAGGGAGCCCACGAAGAAGTGGGGATGATGGCCACTACCGTGAGCACCCAGATGAGGGCGGTGAAGAGCAGGGTGTTGCGGTAGCTGTACAGCCGGCCGTAGGAGAAGGAGTGGCAGATGTAGCAGTACCGGTTCACCGCGATGCCGGTGATGTTGAAGATGGAGCCGATGACACTCAGCCCCATCAGGAAACCACTGACCTGGAGAGGTAGAGAGAGGTAGAGAGAGAGAGAGAAGAGAGAGAGAGAGAGAGAGAGAGAGAGAGAGAGAGAGAGAGAGAGAGAGAGAGAGAGAGAGAGAGAGAGAGAGAGAGAGAGAGAGAAATTAATCACGAGAGAGAGAGAGAGAGAGAGAGAGAGAGAGAGAGAGAGAGAGAGAGAGAGAGAGAGAGAGAGAGAAATTAATCACGAGAGAGAGAGAGAGAGAGAGGAGAGAGAGAGAGAGAGAGAGAGAGAGAAGAGAGAGAGAGAGAGAGAGAGAGAGAGAGAAATTAATCACGAGAGAGAGAGAGAGAGAGAGAGAGAGAGAGAGAGAGAGAGAGAGAGAAATTAATCACGAGAGAGAGAGAGAGAGAGAGAGAGAGAGAGAGAGAGAGAGAGAGAGAGAGAGAGAGAGAGAGAGAGAGATTAATCACGAGAGAGAGAGAGAGAGAGAGAGAGAGAGAGAGAGAGAGAGAGAGAGAGAGAGAGAGAGAGAGAGAGAGAGAGAGAGAGAGAGAGAGAGAGAGGAGAGAAATGAATCACGAGACTTTTTAAACTGTATGGGTTGAAATTATTTTAGAACAGGCTAAATCAGTATTAGTCGGTAGTGCACAATCTACAGGCCGCCAGAACAGAGTGGCTTTTATGATACACTGGATGGGTGTTTAGCTGGAGTTGAGGATGTAGAAACAATTATTATTGGAGACTGGGACACGGATATGCAACGAAAAGATGCACCCGTCTTCAAGTCCTTCAGTAGGTTTTGTGATCTGCACGGCTTCAGCCAGCTAATCACCAAACCCACACGTTGTGTATGTGAATCAACTCAGACTACCATTGACCTCATCCTGACCTCTGACAAGTCCAAGATCTCCAGTAAAGGGGTTATAGCATGCGGGTTAAGCGATCATTATATGATATTCTGTACCCGCAAAAAGCTAAAACAAAAGGCCGGCTGTCACAAAACAGTCACATCTAGAGACCTCAAAACCTACTCTAGCGAGGCCTTTAACCTTGAACTGGAGAGCCTGGACTGGTCAGATGAGCTCAATGGTACACTGGTTGAAGAAACATGGCTTGGTTTCAAAACCAAATTCTCAACAATACTAAACGACATGGCCCCCCTAAGAACCACCAGGGTAAAAAATCGCGCTGAGCCGTGGATGCACTCCGAAAATATTGACCACTATGAAAAGTTTCGTAAAAGTCAGTCAAAGCTTACCAAAAGCTTGAGCAGTGAACTCCAAGCCACGTGACTGAACTCAAACTGCAAAGAAACAGACTAAGAAATGACGTCAACTCCATGATCAAAACTGCAAAAAAGAATTTCATCAATGACAAAACTGAGGAAAACTAAAATAAACCCTGTGAACTTTGGAAATTACTCAATAATTCCACTCAACTAGGCTGCAGTAAAAAACTTAAAACCATATTTTCAAACATAAACATAAAGACAGATAACACACTCATCACAGACAAGCTCGATTTGGCCAATTACTTAAACATTTTCTTCACAAACATAGCCATAACACTGGTAAATAAACTACCCTCCCACTCATGGCATTTTGGGGTAGAACACATCCTAGCCTACTACAATAACCTAGGGGTCCGCAACCCTCCCACTCATGGCATTTTGGGGTAGAACACATCCTAGCCTACTACAATAACCTAGGGGTCCGCAAAGACGATTTCAAACTAGTAATGGTAACAACAGCTGAGGTACTAAAAAAACTGACCGCCCTCCAACCTAACAAGGCCTCTGGCCATGACAATATCCCCTCCAAATTCCTCAGAGACTCAGCAGCCGCCATCACCCCAGTCATCACACACATAATAAACCTCTCCATAAAACAGGGACAGGGACACATACCCAAAGACTTCAAAATTGCACAAAAAGGGCAGCAAATCAAGTCAAGTCAAGTCAAGTCAAGAGTTTTAATTGTCACGGCATACAGGTATACAATGAAATGCGGGTGGTCTTGCCTGCAACGATGTGCAATACAGTGGTACATATAATAGAATCAAAAGAAGAAAACAACATTGTGCAGTAACAGGTAGCAGGTAACATGGAGTGACATCTCGGTATCTGTACATAGTTATTTACAGAGCATGTGTGACATGCTAGTTAGCTTTGGTAGTGCAATACACTGTTCCTGTTATTCTAATTTAAAGTGTCCTTTCCTTTGGCCATAAGTGTGCGTGTGTGCGACATGAGTGTGTGCCCGCTCATGTTAAAGTGTTAAGTGGCTGCTCGTGTGTGAGCGTGCACAGTGTGCGTGTCGTGTGTGTGTTCATGTGTGCTTGTGTGTGGTCAGTTCAATGTTCTGAGCACTCAATGTTCATTGTTCATGGCTCTGATGGCCTGGGGGAAGAAGCTGAGCCTAAGCCGCTCTGTCCTAGTAGCTGGGGTTCGCAGGCGTCTGCCTGACCTCAGCAGCTGAAACAGGCTGTTATTGGGGTGGTGAGGGTCTTTCATTATCCTGCAGGCTCTGGATTTGCACCTCTTGTTGTATAGAACCTGCAGGGGGGGTAGTGCAATACCCGTGGTACGCTCGGCTGAGCGCACCACTTTCTGTAGGGCCTTCTTGTCCTGTGCCGTGCTGTTTCCATACCAGGCAGTGATGTTTCCGGTCAGGATGCTCTCTACAGCTCCTGAGTAGAAGGACTGGAGTATCTTCCCCGATACTCTGAACTTCCTTAACTGTCTCAGGTGGTAGAGACGCTGTTTCGCCTTCTTTACTACTGTGTCTATGTGTGTTGACCATGTCAGGTCCTCTGAGATGTGGACCCCCAGGTACTTGAAGCTGCTCACCCTGTCCACGGTAGCCCCGTTTATCATCAGTGGTGTGTGTGTCTCCTGCTGTCCTCTCCTATAATCCACGATCAGTTCCTTGGTTTTGCCAATGTTCAGGAGCAGGCTGTTGTCCTGGCACCAGCGTTCCAGTACCTCAACCTCCTCCCGGTAGGCCTTCTCGTCGTTGTCCGAGATCAGCCCCACCACCACCGTGTCATCTGCGAACTTCACTATGGAGTTGGAGCTGAACTTGGCCACACAGTCGTGTGTGTAGAGTGAGTACAGCAGGGGGCTCAGAACACAGCCCTGGGGGGACCCGATGCTCAGGGTGATGGTGTTGGAGGTCTGACCCCCCACCCTGACCGCCTGGGGTCTTTCGCTCAGAAAGTCCAGTACCCAGGCGCTCAGGGCGGAGCTCAGACCTAGCTCGATCAGCTTGGCCACCAGTCTGGTGGGGACTATGGTGTTGAACGCTGAGCTGTAGTCAATGAACAACAGTCTCACATAGCCCCCCTTCTGACGGTCAAATTGGACCCAGGCAACTACCGTCCTGTTTCTATCCTTACCTCCATCTCGAAAGTCATGGAATAAATTGTATACGAACAGGTTGAAAAGTACCTTGCGGAAAAAAATCTAATCTAAGAATTCCAATCTGGCTTCAGAACATCCCACTCCACTGACACATGCCTTCTCTATTTGAACGACCACATTAAACAAGAGGTGGATGCGGGCAAATACTGCGGCATGGTCATGCTGGAGACTACAAAAGGCCTTCGACACTGTCAATCACTCCATTCTGATTGACAAGCTAAAAGCAATTGGTTTTGATAGTCTATCAGTGAGCTGGATGCAATCCTACCTTGAGGGCAGGGAACAGATGGTGGAGGTAAACGGTACCCTATCCCCCCCCCTCACAGTGAGCTGTGGTGTTCCACAAGGAAGCATACTAGGACCGCTACTGTTCCTAATTTATGCAAATGACATGTCGTCAGCTTGTGACTGCAACTTGTTCCTATTCGCGGACGACTCAGCCCTGCTGGTCTCTGGCAAGAACAAGTTACAGGTTGAAAAAACCCTCAGCTCAGAACTAGGCAAAATCTGCATATGGCTCGCTGATAACAAACTATCATTACACATGGGCAAAACAGAGTCCATTCTCTTCGGTTCAAAAAACAAACTCAGCAAGACCGACGGCTTCTCAGTTACAGTGGGTGACAATATTGTCACAAGGAAAGATGAAATTACATACTTCGGTTCCATCCTAGAGGCAAATCTTTCCTGTGACAAAATGTCGTAATAAAAAAAGTCAACCAACGAACTAGATTCTTGTACCGGATCACCTCTCTGGCAGTGTTAATTTTGTCAACTAAAATGATGACGAAAGATGTTTGTCAACAAAGGTTTTTTTCATGACGACAACGAGACGTGACGTCACGTTATTGAAGACCATGTGACGCTAACGAGACTAAATAGTTTATCAAATATCGTTGACCACAACTGAGGACACAAAAATGTAATTTACAAAAACCATGTATGTTGATATTGTTGACTAAAACAAGACGAGACAAAATAATTATAACATTTCTTAATGCCCTCGTCCCGACAGAGCAGTGTGACGTGGAGCTCTGTTATTAGCATTAGCTGAAGAGCTACTTGAAAAGCTAGTTTTAGCTTAACGTTACCTTGGCTAAAGTTGGGACTATTCATAATCCAGCTGCAGACCTGCAAGCAAAGTACAACAAGTTGGCAAAGGAGTATTCCAAAGTAAATCACTTTTTCACCAGTAACGTTACATTGTTTGTATTTCCATCTAGCTCGCGTTAACTAGTGGCTAACCTAGCTCACGCTAACGTGGTCACTGATCGACCTCTCGCACACAATTAATGACATGTTGCGGACAGCCATACCGGTGACAATGTTTAGCTTTTAGTGCCAAATGATAAGAGTCTGAGGCGGAGTCTCAAAAGAGAATGTTGAATATTTATTGTGCATTAAAATCACAACAGAGCCTCTGATAGCTAACCTAAACGAAGCCTTCTGGAAGCAAGTGCAACAACGTATAATGTCCGTGTGGAACCAATGTGCCAACAACCTTTCCGTGGGTGAAGCATAGTTGAGCATAGTTGTCAATTAATGATACTAATACTAATCTATACAATCACCTGTTGTTGAATAAATACCATTACTTTCTAGTTGTTACTAAAAAACAGTATATATAAAACAGTAGCTGTAAAAAAGAAAAGAAAAAAAAAGTTTTATAATTTATATAATATAATTTTTTTTGTACATTAACTAAAAATAGACAAAAATGTCATCCGTTTTAGTTGACTAAATCTAGACTAAAACAAAAAAGACAAAATTTTGACAAAAACTGACTAAGACTAAAATGCTCAGACATTTAGTTGCCTAAAACTGACTAAACAAAAAATAAATGAAGATGACTAAATATGATGAAAACAAAAAAGGAGCACTTGACACATGACTAAGACTAAAACTAAAATGAAACTAGCTGCCAAAATTAACACTGCTCTCTGGTAAACAAGAATACCCTGAAGACTCTGGCAGGAGCACTCATTCAAGGGTACTACGACTATGCTTGCACCTCATGGTACCAAAGCACCTCAAAGGCGCTAAAAACTAAATTACAAACAAAACAAACTGGTTGGACTACTGCTTGACCTTACTCCTAGAACCCACCTCACCCCTGCCCACTTTGACCACCTAGGATGGCTTAGAGTAGACGACAGAGTACAGCAACTTGCAATGGGCCTGGTCTACAAGATACACTACACCACTAAGGTACCCATGTACATGTCAAAATACTTCCCAAAGGTCAGTGAATACCATGACCACAACACCAGAGGGAGCTCCACAAATCATGTTAAACCCAGATTCGGCTCAAACAAGGGACTAAACACATTTCGCAATTATGCCACATCAATGTGGAACGCCCTACCCACAGCTGTAAAGGAATGTGAATCACTACCCACCTTCAAAACCACTCTCAAAGAGCACCTACGGGAGACTGCAATTCGAAACTGGCCCCTGTAAATGTCCAAACCCAACCCCATCCAATGTACAGTCCCCCCCCCCCCACCCCGCCTACTTAACTCCACCCACCCAACCACCTCCAATGTACAGTTTACCTCCCCCCCCACCCATATACCCAACCTCCTCCAATGTACAGTTTCTTCCCCCTCAAATGTATATACCGGTACTCTCTTTTTAGACTCTTTTTGTACTCATAAACAGTTCTGTATAATTGTAGATCTGGTATGTCATAAATGTCTATATGTAACAGTACTGTTTATCTGTATGTCATGTATGTCATATATGTAATGATGAATTGAAAATGGGGGACCCTGATGCAAGACGAAAGTCTTTCTCTGGTCGTTATCCCTGTAACAATTGTGTGTATTGAGCCGTACTGTATTGTACCCATTCTGCAATCTGTTAATAAAGTTTTCAATCAATACTACGACTACTACGACTACTACTACTACTACTACTACTACTACTACTACTACTACTACTACTACTACTACTACTACTACTACTACTACTACTACTACTACTACTACTACTACTACTACTTCTACTACTACTACTACTATTACTACTACTACTACCACTGCCACCACTACTACCACCACCACCACTACTATTACTAATACAAATAAAAACCTATTTGTTGGATCGGTAACTGTAACGCTGTAAATTGTAACAGTAATGTGTTACACATTGTTTGTGATTATAGTTACAAGTAATGTGATTACAGTAACGCATCACTTTGCAATGCGTCACCCCACAACAACACTGACCACTAACGAAAAGAGAGATACAGTACATACATACATAGAATAATAGAGGCGGTCTCACCATGCACTGTGTGTTCCCCAGTGACCATCCATCATGGAAGAGAGCGTAGAGAACCAGAGGGTAGGGGTAGAACGCCACCACCAGGTCAGCAAACGCCAAACTCACCACAAACACATTACCTGGAGTGAGAGATAAATAGTGACAGCTTTTTTAACTAAATGTAGCAGCCTGAAAATATTGTCTATTATTCAGAACTGCTGACTTGTGTTTTATATCCCCTTTGTACACAAAGACATCATTGATATTCCCACGAGCAATGATATGAGTTTCTCTTCCTTCTATCGGCTGGAGTATGGACCATACACAGTATCGCTGGACCATATTCAACATCCTCCCCTGTGTGACTAGTAGGCGGGACCAGCAGGGGGCGGTGTCAGGCAGAGAGTGTCGGAGAGAGATGGGATGAGATATATGGAGGCGGAAGGCGGAAGGAGATCCTCTTCGGCAGTGAACTTGACCACGAACAGTCGCACCAGACGGGTGCTCTGGGAGAGCCCTGTTGCAGAAGTTATGTTGGAGGGCCCCGTGGGATAGCGACGGGTGATAGGAAGTACTTGCTAGTTGACGTGATATCCTAGAAGTACCAGCGATAGTGTGTGAGAAAACAGTGCAGAGCCAAGCACTAACAGTATCGGGTTATAGTAGTTACTGTGTGCGGTATAAGTAGTAGGGATGCACCGAATGGGAAATTCTTGGCCGAAACCGATACCGAAAATAGGAAACAGTTGGCCGAAAACCGAAAGCCGAAAGGCCGAAAATGATTCATAGAATAGATTTTTTTTTACCAATGTTGTTCAGCTACCTGATTATGGAAAAATATATGATTATGGCTAAACTTAACTTAAATAATAAATAATCACTATTATGGGTCTTTTTGTATCACAAACAGTACTGTATTTGCAAATCTGGTATGTCATAAATGTATAGATGTAGCAGTACTGTCTATCTGTATGTCATGTATGTCATATATGTCCTGATGAATTGAAAATGGGGGACCCTGATATAAACAAGACGAAAGTCTTTCTCTGGTCTGCATCCCCTTAACAATTGTGTGTATTGAGCTGTACTGTATTGTACCCATTCTGCAATCTGTTAATAAAGTTTTCAATCAATCAATCAATCAGAGAGAGAGAGAAAGAGAGAGAGAGAGAGAGAGAGAGAGAGAGAGAGAGAGAGAGAGAGAGAGAGAGAGAGAGAGAGAGAAAGAGAGAGGCGGACATCTGTGCTCTACTGAGCACACCTTTCTAGTCCCCAGATGACTTTGGCACAGTAGACAGCATCAATGTGAGAGAAACAATCCCTCCCCCTCTCGCTCTGAATAATATGCATATTAGATCACTCAGTGATATATATAGTAAATAAGGATAAAGTATGTTAAAGACGCATTTATTGGACTTGTTGCGCGCGGAGTTTACATACTGTAGAAACAGCGCGACTCCCGAGGAGATGCATTGCTCCCGAGTCCCAAGAGGAGTATCACGCAGGACTGAAGAGCTCACAGCGCGCATGTAATGAATCCGCGTTTTGATGACATCATCACAACAACACGTGTTAGGTTGCTTCTGTTTCGGTGATATATTTTCGGTGAAAAAACTCTTTCGGCCGAAAGCCGAAATGCAATTTTTGGCCATTTTCGGCCGAAAACTTTCGGTGGCCGAATTTTCGGTGCACCCCTAATAAGTAGCGTGCGGCTAACAACATATCAAAGTCCTTAGTAGTCGGGTTATAGTAGTTACAGTGTGACGGTATAGAGTGCGAGCCCCGAGACGCGCGTGGACCTACAACCAGTCTGCTCCGGCTGCCTGCAATCAGTCTGCCCCGGTTACCTGCGACCAGATCTGCACCCGGCTGCCTGCAGCCTACGGGAGTTCGTCCTGTCCAGCAGGGGTCGTCATCGCCCAGCACACGCTCTCAGCCGGCGCTGCCTCTCTGCCCCAGCTCCGCCTGCTAGTATCCTCACCGAGAACGTTCGACGCCATCTTGCTTTCCGGACAACAGTGGCGCGGCGAGGCGGCCATTTCAGATGAGTACAAATGGGCATTGATGCTCCCGAGCTATTATACAGTATACAGTGTGGTGCAGCCTGCGGGCGAAGTTAACGTTGCTACTACCGTTCAATAGGGGAACCCCAAACAATATATGCCGGCATTAAGATAGGACTTTTATTGGTATTTTGTGGGCCCACCCTTTTGCTTTCTTTTTATTTCCTTTGAGTGTGATACCGTGTTGATGTTTAATAATATTTTTCCCATCTAGTTAACCCTTTCACTGTGGTGAAGTTACAGACCTGGTGTATTATAATTAAAGCCTAGAGAGGTATTACTCTTGCCGTATAATTAAAGCCTTGGGAGGTATTATACGGAGTGAAGACCCAGACGTGGGCGATGAGTCAAACGCATTGAAGTATATTAGCCCTGACAGTAACCCAGGTGTGGGTGTATAATATACATGTTCATGAGATATGGAGTTACAAGCAGCACTACAGTGGGACTTCAGTCCAATTGGTCACTTATATTAAATCATTGTAGTGAACCAGAATAAGTAACATTAAAGAAGTAGATGGGAGATTGGTGTGTGTGTCTATCCATGAGCCGTTTGACCATCCTTTTGGTGTGGGTAACGTTAACCTAATTAACCCCTTCCTATTCCACCTTTCCCTTTTCATTGTAAGGTTTCTAGGGTCATTGAGGGAGGGTACTGCTTGCGGGGGGAACTCAGGGTATTTATTTACAATTTAGTCACTAGGTGTGGGAGGGTTTAAGGAGCAACTGGGGGAAGTGGGGAACGTGTTGGGGAGTACTGCTGACCGCCCTGCTACAGGGAAGGAAGACCAGAGTACCAGACCAGGTTGGTAAACCCCGGGCCCCATCCATTCACACTACCAGCCTCCAGTCTACGCCCCAGGCCCAAAAACGAGGGTGCAGTCAGACTGAGCTCCTGTGTCCAGCTACCTCGTGACTACCAGCAACCGTTCCCACGAAGCAGGGATAATCCACCCTGCTACATAGAGAAAACATCCGCAGGGTCCCGTGTACAGGAATTCATCTACAAAAAAATAAACACTGGACTCTGCACCAGGTCAGACACCAGAGGTCCAACGTAGACTGACCACGTTTGGCCAAAACGTCCTGTCCATAAAAGGCAGTCAAACATGGAACAGTCTCCCCATTTCCATAAGGGAAAGCCCCACCCTTGCTTCTTTTAGAGGGTTTTTATGTATCCTGCTTTTATGTATTTGTACATTTCTTACTGTTTCTATGAGTCCTGTTTTTATGTTTGGGGAAAACAGATGGAAATTAGCCTCGTGCTAAATCCGGCAATTTTTACACTCCACAGTGTTAATTAATTTTGCATTGTCCCGTCCAAATAAACGAATTAAATAAATAAGTGCCACACGTGACCCCTTTATATTCCCAACAGCACTGTTAATATTCAAGCTCTGCCCTCTTTTCTTATTCCTCCAATCACAACTGACAACACATTATTAAAAGACAAATCAGAGCAGTATTGAAGCAATTCGTGTGTCCTTTGGGTTGTTGTTTCATATATTTTTTTAAAGGGAGATGTTAGCCACTGTATCGTATTCGTCTCCTGTCTCCTTCTGACTTTCTTGGCCTCATTCAGCTGTTGTGTGCCTACCTGTCGACTCGACCCCGAGGGTATAACCATCAACATGCATTCAACTCAAAATTGTCTTAATCCCACGTCGGGCCGCTCTGAGCTTCCGGCTATGTACATTACATTCCTTGTACATTACATATAAATAGTTTCTACATGACGTCTGGAGGGATGTGACCTTAGAAATACAGTATAGGCTACCTTTTGCTGTTTCATCTCTATGAATGAATGATTGAACGGACGAATCATTGCATTCATATAGCGCTTTCCTAGACACTCAAAGTGGAATTTCCCGAGGGGATCGATAAAGGAACACTTGACATGACTAGCTGACCCAACCTTAGGCTACATGGACTTAATGGCTGCCGTCCTCCAGCACCAAGCATGCAACACACATACACAAAGGCTGAAAAGGCTCGGGAGTCAAGGATTGATACCAGCCGGTTAAGGAGAGGATTGATTAGGTGGCCTTGATGTCAGACACCTAATTGTGAATTTGGCCAGGAACGTCTGGGGGCGATAAGACACCCTGGGTCCTTTAACGGCTGAATTCAGTACGGACCTTGGTTTAACGTGTCATCCTGAAGGACGGCACTCAGTATGGTGTCCCTGTCAATGTAGCAGAGGCTTTGTTACTGCCAGGTTCAGAGAACAGAGAGCTCCCTGCTGGACAACAACACCACCAGGTCCAGAGGACAGAGTGTCTCCCTGTTGGACAACAACACCACCAGGTCCAGAGGACAGAGTGTCTCCCTGCTGGACAACAACACCACCAGGTCCAGAGGACAGAGTGTCTCCCTGCTGGACAACAACACCACCAGGTCCAGAGGACAGAGTGTCTCCCTGCTGGACAACAACACCACCAGGTGCGGAGGACAGAGCGCTCCCTGCTGGACAACAACACCACCAGGTCCAGAGGACAGAGTGTCTCCCTGCTGGACAACAACATCACCAGGTCCAGAGGACAGAGTGTCTCCCTGCTGGACAACAACACCACCAGGTCCAGAGGACAGAGCGCTCCCTGCTGGACGACAACACCACCAGGTCCAGAGGACAGAGTGTCTCCCTGCTGGACAACAACACCAACAGGTCCAGAGGACAGAGTGTCTCCCTGCTGGACAACAACACCACCAGGTCCAGAGGACAGAGAGCTCCCTGCTGGACAACAACACCACCAGGTCCAGAGGACAGAGTGTCTCCCTGCTGGACAACAACACCACCAGGTCCAGAGGACAGAGTGTCTCCCTGTTGGACAACAACACCACCAGGTCCAGAGGACAGAGTGCTCCCTGCTGGACAACAACACCACCAGGTCCAGAGGACAGAGTGTCTCCCTGCTGGACAACAACACCACCAGGTCCAGAGGACAGAGTGTCTCCCTGCTGGACAACAACACCACCAGGTCCAGAGGACAGAGAGCTCCCTGCTGGACAACAACACCACCAGGTCCAGAGGACAGAGTGTCTCCCTGCTGGACAACAACACCACCAGGTCCAGAGGACAGAGTGTCTCCCTGCTGGACAACATCACCACCAGGTCCAGAGGACAGAGTGTCTCCCGGCTGGACAACAACACCACCAGGTCCAGAGGACAGAGTGTCTCCCTGCTGGACAACAACACCACCAGGTCCAGAGGACAGAGTGTCTCCCTGCTGGACAACAACACCACCAGGTCCAGAGGACAGAGTGTCTCCCTGCTGGACAACAACACCACCAGGTCCAGAGGACAGAGTGTCTCCCTGCTGGACAACAACACCACCAGGTCCAGAGGACAGAGAGCTCCCTGCTGGACAACAACACCACCAGGTCCAGAGGACAGAGAGCTCCCTGCTGGACAACAACATCACCAGGTCCAGAGGACAGAGTGTCTCCCTGCTGGACAACAACACCACCAGGTCCAGAGGACAGAGTGTCTCCCTGCTGGACAACAACACCACCAGGTCCAGAGGACAGAGCGCTCCCTGCTGGACAACAACACCACCAGGTCCAGAGGACAGAGTGTCTCCCTGCTGGACAACAACACCACCAGGTCCAGAGGACAGAGTGTCTCCCTGCTGGACAACAACACCACCAGGTCCAGAGGACAGAGAGCTCCCTGCTGGACAACAACACCACCAGGTCCAGAGGACAGAGTGTCTCCCTGCTGGACAACAACACCACCAGGTCCAGAGGACAGAGCGCTCCCTGCTGGACAACAACACCACTTTCTGACAGCGACCTAGCCGGCAACATGTTGGTGACATGGTAAATGCCATTTCAGATACCACTCAGCAATCTACCTTATATGCAAATGACATGTCGTCAGCTTGTGACTGCAACTTGTTCCTGTTTGCGGACGACTCAGCCCTGCTGGTCTCTGACAAGAACAAGTTACAGGTTGAAAAAGCCCTCAGCTCGGAACTAGGCAAAATCTGCATATGGCTCGCCGACAACAAACTATCATTACACATGGGCAAAACAGAGTCCATTCTCTTCGGTTCAAATAACAAACTCAGCAAGACCGACGGCTTCTCGGTTACAGTGGGTGACAATATTATCACAAGGAAAGATGAAATTACCTACCTGGGTTCCATCCTAGAGGCTAATCTTTCCTGTGACAAAATGGCATCCAATGTAATAAAAAAAGTCAACCAACGAACGCGTTTCTTGTACCGGATCTCCTCTCTGGTAAACAAGAATACCCTGAAGACTCTAGCAGGAGCACTCATTCAAGGGTACTACGACTATGCTTGCACCTCATGGTACCAAAGCACCTCAAAGGCACTAAAAAACAAATTACAAACATCTCAAAACAAGCTAGTCAGACTACTACTTGACCTGACTCCTAGAACCCACCTCACCCCTGCCCACTTTGACAACCTAGGATGGCTTAGAGTAGACGACAGAGTACAGCAACTTGCAATGGGCCTGGTCTACAAGATACACTACGCGACCAAGGTACCCATGTACATGTCAAAATACTTCCCAAAGGTCAGTGAATACCACGATCACAACACCAGAGGGAGCTCCACAAATCATGTAAAACCCAGATTCGGCTCAAACAAGGGACTAAACACGTTTCGCAATTATGCCACATCAATGTGGAACGCCCTACCTAAAGCTGTAAAGGAATGTGAATCACTACCCACCTTCAAAAACACTCTCAAAAAACACCTACGTGAGACTGCAATTCGAAACTGGCCCCTACAAATGTCCTAACCTAGTTGTACAGTAAATGACCAAGTAAGGCTTTGTCAATATTCCAATGTACAGTGTAAAATGTGTGTGTGTCCCCTTCCCAACCCCCCCCCCCCCCCACCTCCAATGTACAGCCCTCACCCAACCCACCCCACCCAACCAACCTCCTCCAATGTACAGTTTCTATGCCAAATGTATATACACTCCTTTTCTGGACACTTTTGTATCACAAACAGTACTGTATTTGCAAATCTGATATGTCATAAATGTATAGATGTAGCAGTACTGTCTTTCTGTATGTCATGTATGTCATATATGTTATGATGAATTGAAAATGGGGGACCCTGATGTAAACAAGACGAAAGTCTTTCTCTGGTCTGCATCCCCTTAACAATTGTATGTATTGAGCTGTACTGTACTGTACCCATTCTGCAATCTGTTAATAAACTTTTCAATCAATCAATCAAACACATTGAGTGCCGGCCATTACCCTTATCCTTGTAGCTAACGCGCCAGGTTTCCATAGCATATTTTCACTGTGCGTCACTATGTTTGGAGAGCTATATCTATATACTATATTATAGCTATGGAGACAATACTATGGTCATTTGACAGTGACTTTCTTCCGTTGAACATGCAAAAAAGAGATAATTTGTTCATGTATACATTTGCGCGTTATCCCGTGGTGAATATTGTATAGTTTAGGAGTGATCCAGGATAATTCCTGAAAAGCTGAGTTATAGGGCGCTACGTGAATTTTACTATAAGCGTTGCCGTTTCTTGCCTGGACACGCTACTATTTCCAAATCAAATGTATATAATAGGTATTATGTTTCATCATGAATGCATTAAATGCGGGGGGTGGTTTTTTATGCTTTGATGGCCAGTAACGACATTCGTTTTGAACACCACACACGCTGATCAGTTGGATCGATATGAAAACATTGTACGATCAAGCTGGAATTGACACCAGATAGTCCTTACCTTTGATCGGGGGTATTCCAAAAAGAATATTCCAATTGTCTGATCACGATTTCCAGTATTGGTGTCCATCATGTCCTCAACATAATCCGGCACACACATGCATGGAGGGTCATTGGACGTGTTTCAATGTGATCGGGTGAACCACTAGACTCGCCTGACCCAAAATATGGTGCCTGGAGGGATTTAAGTGTAACATCCGATCTGGAACAGGGTTTACTGCACTCTCGATACTGCCACCTAGCAGGATTTGGCCGGTACTGCACCCTCGGGTCCCAGTATGCCTTTTAACGGCAACATACAGGTCCGTGACACTGAATCGAATATTAAAATCGAAAAAAAAAGGAAAACGGACCAAATAACGTATATATACGTGATTGGCGTTCAACGGTTGTCGAGCAAACAGGTATATTATATACGTGGACGGCGCAGATTGAGTTAAGTGTGAAATTGTCATGGGTGTAATATAATGTAGGACTGGATGTCCCTACCACTTTTCTGAGGACGTAAATTGTCCACTACCGTTCATTTGATATGAATTCCATATTAATTTAATATTTTCGCTATCAGCTCCACAAAGGCTTAACTCCCTCACATTACCACTGGATGAGAACTACAGTTTCTATTGGTGTTTGTCCGCTTTGCTCCCGCCTCCCTTACATGCAAACATATTTAAATATGTTTTAATATGAGCAATAACTGCCTGTGCCTCTGTGTTCAGCTGCATATCATAGATTGAGAAGACCTCTATAGTGCCTCTGCCTGTACTACTTTTATTTACATTTATTTATTCATTCATTGCCTTTTTACTATTATTCTACCATCTCCCCGATTTAGTCGGTATGCCAATTCCCCGTGAACGTATCTGTATGGGCACACCCCCCGCTACGCCATTCCACCTATCTCGGCACAGACGGGTTCATGTTGTTGTTCATGGAATTAGCTTAACTGGGCACCCTGTCAAATTGCAACTAAACCTGCGCAACTGCAGTGGAAGTACAGGGACCAAGGGTCATTGGCCCCCGCACATTTTAACTAGCGTATCACTGTAAACCTGCAAATGCCCCATATATTGCAACACTAACCTAGCTAGCTGAACTAACCTTAAAGGAACACGCCAACATTTTTGGAAATTAGCGTATCGTCTTCTCCAGAGATCTATCTGGCTGCACGTTAGCCTAGCTTAGCACAATGAATGGAAGTGGACAGTGACGGGTAGCCTAGGCATTGTCCAACTAACACCTCTCCCGAAGGCTACCCGTCACTGTCCGCTTCCATTCATTGTGCTAAGCTAGGCTAACGTGCAGCCAGATAGCTTTCTACTGAACGCAGAGAGGAAACTGGTATCTATCTTCTTGTCTCTCTCTCTGGAGAAGATGGTAAGCTAATTTCCCAAAATGTTGGCGTGTTCCTTTAACCATCAATATTGCAAATAGACTGCATGCTTCTGCAAAACATGTCAAAGAACCAGTGCATAAGAGAGTCAAATACAGTCAAACAAAATTAAACTTCAAAGTGAAATCCCTGACGTCCACAACTCCTAGCCTTGGAGAGAAAAAAAAGCACATGTGAATCTTGGTGAATTTGTGAGAAACCGTTGTAGCTGCAGGACAACACAGATGAAACGAGACAGAGCTCCAGAGACAGTCGACGGTGTACAATGCAAAGTGCACTTTACATCCTTCTACCACTTCACTGTGAACTGAATGTGCAATACTGTTACTCTGCCTTATTTTTTGTACTTTATTGATTCTTAATTTCTTTATAATACATTTTCTTTTTTATTCTATTTATTTTTGTGGTTTCTGTATTTTTCACCCATCCCAATTTAGTAGGAATGCTCGATATTGGCTTTTTTACCGATACCGATATACCGTAATTGTCCAACTCTTAATTTCCGATACCGATATCAACCGATACCGATATATGCAGGTAATAATTTCAGGTAATTAACATTACATATGTCTTGTTGTGGAATTAACATAATATTATGGTAACACTAAATAAAATCAGAATTTGTTCTTACTTGCTTGCCTGGGTAAATAAAGGTTATAGAAATGTAAAAAGAAATTTAAAGAAAAAAAAAGAAAAAAAAATTTAAACCGATACCGATATTTTCCGATATCACATTTTAATG